>NC_088201.1:176755972-176915972 GCF_037126465.1 Ornithodoros turicata
CCCGATGGCGCAAGAGGGAGGGAGCGAGCGCACCGGCTTGGGAATCCTTCAAGCAGAAAGTTCGTGCCTACGCTGTGGAATACGCAGAAAGAAGAGCCTTCGAAAGGAAGAAAGAAATGACAGCTCTGATGAAAAGCGTGTGCAGGTTAGTGAAGCAAGAAGAATCCAACCCAGGTCACTTCACGGAAGACATTAAAGCAATAAAAAAAGAAATGACTGACCGTATGCGGAGACAAAGATGTGGGAGCGCAGATAGCAGCCGCCTGTAGATCATTGAACGTGATGAGATTCCGTCCAAAGTCTTCCTATCACGTGAGAGAGAAAGAACAAGAAAGAACGAGATTTTGAAGATCATGTCTGGCGGCGAGCAACACGAGGGATCGGAAATTGTTCAAGATATTCTTCACAACCATTATAAAGACTTCTTCGGAGAGCAGGGCGGAATACATAGAAAGGACAACGTGGACATCTTTAAAGGTACCCCGAAGCTGACAGAAGAGGACAGGGAAAAGGTCGGCGGAAAGATGACCCAAAAAGAAATAAGGCATGCGATAAAGAAGCTGCGGTGGAACAAAGCGCCGGGACCGGACGGCATAGGCTCGGCCTTTTATAAAACGTTCAACGACGAACTATGTCCCATTCTCGAAGAAGTATTTGAAGACATTAGAAGGCGGGGTCTAATTCCTCCGTCGTTGCGGACAAGCCACACAGTGCTTATCCCGAAAAAAATGACGAAAGAGGGCGCCCCTACGGTGCTGGATTTTCGTCCGATTAGCCTTCTCTGCTCGGACTACAAAATACTAGCTAAAGTACTCACGAGACGTCTGGATCAGCTGTTGTGCAAAGTCATTGGCAGGCACCAAGCATACGGTGTCAAAGGGAGAAGCATCGGGGACAACTTACACATCATGAGGGCGGCATGTGAAGAAGCTCGAGCGACGGCAAATAAACTCGCTGTCGTCCAAGTAGATCTTAGACAGGCATTCGACCGGGTGAGCCATTGTTTCTTGTTCGACCTTCTCAAGTGGATTAATATCGGAGAGGAACTGCAGAACTGGTTACAGATATGCTACGCAGGCATTACGTCCCAGCTACTCATTAACGGTAACGTTGGAGCCAAGTTCGAGGTTAGGAGGTATGTGCGGCAAGGGTGTCCCATATCTCCCACGCTTTTTGCACTATATCTGGAGCCATTATGCCGCCATATTATAGAAGACGAGACAATCCAGGGTACAAAAGTAGCCCAGGAGGAAATAAAACTTCTGGCTTTCGCCGACGATGTAGCCATCATCTGCACGGAGGTGCCACATGTAGAGAGGGCGCTCGAGATCATCCGTCACTTCTGCGAAGTGTCGGGAGCAACATTGAACCTGGACAAGACGAAGGGCTGCTGGTTGGGCGAATGGGCCAAGAAGCCAGAAAACCTTTTGCGAATCGAATGGACTACAGAACTGGGCACTTACCTAGGAGTAAAACTAGATCCAGAAGTATGGAAGCCGAAGCTAAACCAGCTGCAGGGAAAGCTCCAGCCATTCATGGGAAGACAGCTGTCCATCCTACATAGAAGTGTGATAATTAATACTGCTCTCTATCCTGCCATCCTATATTGTGCACAGGCGATTCTTGTAGACGGGGGAACAGTGCAGCAATTCCACAGGCTATGTGCAAGGTACCTGTGGCAGTCGAAATTCGAGCGCATGCGCAGGTCAAATATCTTTTGGTCACTGGAGTCAGGCGAACTGGGCGTTGTAAATCTGGAAATAAAAATTAAAGTCCAACGCTTTCTGTACTTCAGGGATCAAAGAAGTCCCGAGATTCGTGCTCCCATGCAAGTAATGGGAACAAGTCACCTGTTGGAGTGGATAGTGACGACGACGCAAACTACAGCGCTCGATAAGACAACCCTGACTTTCTACAGGGAAATGAAGCTCAGCATCAGGTTTTTCTTAGAGATCTTTACGTGGGAATACCTGGCAACAGTCAAAAAGAAGAAGTTGTATTGGGACACCGTGGCCATGATGTACCCACCTCCACTCTACCGGCAAAATTTCACAGAAATCTCGCCGCGGGATGTTCTAAAGCGGATAAAATACCTGCCAACTCCAACGAGCTCCAAGGACTTCTTTGTGAAGTTTCACATAGAGGTACTTCCTGCAAAACATTGGCTCCAGGGCAAGGGGTTCCTGGTACCCTGGGAAGGAAGATGTGATGTGTGTGGCGAAACAGAAACCTTGCGTCACGTCGTGTATGAGTGCAGGAACGCTTTTCTCTTTTAGAGCGATCTCCGTACATCTCTGCAGATAGAGGAAGAACTTCCATACGAGGCCCTAAAGCTTCTCAATTTCAAGCGCAAGGAATTCACCGAAGTGAAGAGCGTTGCTGTGGTAAAAGGCTTCAAGCTCTATGGACAGCGCGAACATCCCGGGTCGAATGTGACGCAAAGCCCAGATCACCCATCCATTTCCTGAAGACGAAACTGATGTGGACACTTTCACTGATAGGCACCACAAGACTAAGAGAGGAGAAGAGATGAAAGGACCTAGCGGATACCATACAACAGCTGTCCCCGAAAACTTTTGGTTACAGAAGAAGAAACACTTGCAAGGAAAAGGACTAAGAAAACTGCACAGACGGAACGAGGTTTTAAGAAAAAAAAAAGTGTTGTGTACAAAAGTACTGTATACGTTGAGATGTTTTCTATGATTTTATGATAATAAAAATGTAAAATAAAGTGGCTCATGGGTCTAGGGGTATGATTCTCGCTTCGGGTGCGAGAGGTCCCTGGTTCAAATCCCGGACGAGCCCTCGTTTCTTATCGCTGTTGACTTCATTGTGCTATTCGGTTTGCTATACAACTATCACACACGTGCCTATATTTGTTTCTTGACAAGCATTTTCCATTCTATCACGTAATTACGCCTCCGGTCGACGAGCAGCAGCACGTGGCTCATTGGTCTAGGGGTATGGTTCTCGCTTTGGGTGCGAGAGGTCCCGGGTTCCAATCCCGGTCGAGCCCACGTTTTTTATCGCTGTTGACTTCATTGTGCTATGCGGTTTGCTATTATAACTATCGCACACGAGCCTATATTTGTTACTTGACAACCCTTTTCCTTTCTATCACGTAATTACGCCTCCGCTCGACGAACAGCGGCACGTGGGTTGGTGTTGTGGCTCGTTGGTCTAGGGTTATGGTTCTCGCTTTGGGTGCGAGAGGTCCCGGGTTCCAATCCCGGACGAGCCCACGTTTTTTATCGCTGTTGACTTCATTGTGCTATGCGGTTTGCTATTATAACTATCACACACGAGCCTATATCTGTTACTTGACAACCCTTTTCCTTTCTATCACGTAATTACGCCTCCGCTCGACGAACAGCGGCACGTGGGTTGGTGTTGTGGCTCGTTGGTCTAGGGTTATGGTTCTCGCTTTGGGTGCGAAGTGTCCCGGGTTCCAATCCCGGACGAGCCCACGTTTTTTATCGCTGTTGACTTCATTGTGCTATGCGGTTTGCTATTATAACTATCACACACGAGCCTATATTTGTTCCTTGACAACCCTTTTCCTTTCTATCACGTAATTACGCCTCCGCTCGACGAACAGCGGCACGTGGGTTGGTGTTGTGGCTCGTTGGTCTAGGGTTATGGTTCTCGCTTTGGGTGCGAGAGGTCCCGGGTTCCAATCCCGGATGAGCCCACGTTTTTTATCGCTGTTGACTTCATTGTGCTATGCGGTTTGCTATTATAACTATCACACACGAGCCTATATTTGTTACTTGACAACCCTTTTCCTTTCTATCACGTAATTACGCCTCCGCTCGACGAACAGCGGCACGTGGGTTGGTGTTGTGGCTCGTTGGTCTAGGGTTATGGTTCTCGCTTTGGGTGCGAGAGGTCCCGGGTTCCAATCCCGGACGAGCCCATGTTTTTTATCGCTGTTGACTTCATTGTGCTATGCGGTTTGCTATTATAACTATCACACACGAGCCTATATCTGTTACTTGACAACCCTTTTCCTTTCTATCACGTAATTACGCCTCCGCTCGACGAACAGCGGCACGTGGGTTGGTGTTGTGGCTCGTTGGTCTAGGGTTATGGTTCTCGCTTTGGGTGCGAGAGGTCCCGGGTTCCAATCCCGGACGAGCCCACGTTTTTTATCGCTGTTGACTTCATTGTGCTATGCGGTTTGCTATTATAACTATCACACACGAGCCTATATCTGTTACTTGACAACCCTTTTCCTTTCTATCACGTAATTACGCCTCCGCTCGACGAACAGCGGCACGTGGGTTGGTGTTGTGGCTCGTTGGTCTAGGGTTATGGTTCTCGCTTTGGGTGCGAAGTGTCCCGGGTTCCAATCCCGGACGAGCCCACGTTTTTTATCGCTGTTGACTTCATTGTGCTATGCGGTTTGCTATTATAACTATCACACACGAGCCTATATTTGTTCCTTGACAACCCTTTTCCTTTCTATCACGTAATTACGCCTCCGCTCGACGAACAGCGGCACGTGGGTTGGTGTTGTGGCTCGTTGGTCTAGGGTTATGGTTCTCGCTTTGGGTGCGAGAGGTCCCGGGTTCCAATCCCGGATGAGCCCACGTTTTTTATCGCTGTTGACTTCATTGTGCTATGCGGTTTGCTATTATAACTATCACACACGAGCCTATATTTGTTACTTGACAACCCTTTTCCTTTCTATCACGTAATTACGCCTCCGCTCGACGAACAGCGGCACGTGGGTTGGTGTTGTGGCTCGTTGGTCTAGCGTTATGGTTCTCGCTTTGGGTGCGAGAGGTCCCGGGTTCCAATCCCGGACGAGCCCATGTTTTTTATCGCTGTTGACTTCATTGTGCTATGCGGTTTGCTATTATAACTATCACACACGAGCCTATATCTGTTACTTGACAACCCTTTTCCTTTCTATCACGTAATTACGCCTCCGCTCGACGAACAGCGGCACGTGGGTTGGTGTTGTGGCTCGTTGGTCTAGGGTTATGGTTCTCGCTTTGGGTGCGAGAGGTCCCGGGTTCCAATCCCGGACGAGCCCACGTTTTTTTATCGCTGTTGACTTCATTGTGCTATGCAGTTTGCTATTATAACTATCACACACGAGCCTATATTTGTTACTTGACAACCCTTTTCCTTTCTATCACGTAATTACGCCTCCGCTCGACGAACAGCGGCACGTGGGTTGGTGTTGTGGCTCGTTGGTCTAGGGTTATGGTTCTCGCTTTGGGTGCGAGAGGTCCCGGGTTCCAATCCCGGACGAGCCCACGTTTTTTATCGCTGTTGACTTCATTGTGCTATGCGGTTTGCTATTATAACTATCACACACGAGCCTATATCTGTTACTTGACAACCCTTTTCCTTTCTATCACGTAATTACGCCTCCGCTCGACGAACAGCGGCACGTGGGTTGGTGTTGTGGCTCGTTGGTCTAGGGTTATGGTTCTCGCTTTGGGTGCGAAGTGTCCCGGGTTCCAATCCCGGACGAGCCCACGTTTTTTATCGCTGTTGACTTCATTGTGCTATGCGGTTTGCTATTATAACTATCACACACGAGCCTATATTTGTTCCTTGACAACCCTTTTCCTTTCTATCACGTAATTACGCCTCCGCTCGACGAACAGCGGCACGTGGGTTGGTGTTGTGGCTCGTTGGTCTAGGGTTATGGTTCTCGCTTTGGGTGCGAGAGGTCCCGGGTTCCAATCCCGGATGAGCCCACGTTTTTTATCGCTGTTGACTTCATTGTGCTATGCGGTTTGCTATTATAACTATCACACACGAGCCTATATTTGTTACTTGACAACCCTTTTCCTTTCTATCACGTAATTACGCCTCCGCTCGACGAACAGCGGCACGTGGGTTGGTGTTGTGGCTCGTTGGTCTAGCGTTATGGTTCTCGCTTTGGGTGCGAGAGGTCCCGGGTTCCAATCCCGGACGAGCCCATGTTTTTTATCGCTGTTGACTTCATTGTGCTATGCGGTTTGCTATTATAACTATCACACACGAGCCTATATCTGTTACTTGACAACCCTTTTCCTTTCTATCACGTAATTACGCCTCCGCTCGACGAACAGCGGCACGTGGGTTGGTGTTGTGGCTCGTTGGTCTAGGGTTATGGTTCTCGCTTTGGGTGCGAGAGGTCCCGGGTTCCAATCCCGGACGAGCCCACGTTTTTTTATCGCTGTTGACTTCATTGTGCTATGCAGTTTGCTATTATAACTATCACACACGAGCCTATATTTGTTACTTGACAACCCTTTTCCTTTCTATCACGTAATTACGCCTCCGCTCGACGAACAGCGGCGCGTGGGTTGGTGTTGTGGCTCGTTGGTCTAGGGTTATGGTTCTCGCTTTGGGTGCGAGAGGTCCCGGGTTCCAATCCCGGACGAGCCCACGTTTTTTATCGCTGTTGACTTCATTGTGCTATGAGGTTTGCTATTACAACTATCACACACGAGCCTATATTTGTTACTTGACAACCCTTTTCCTTTCTATCACGTAATTACGCCTGCGCTCGACGAACAGCAGCGCGTGGGTTGGTGTTGTGGCTCGTTGGTCTAGGGTTATGGTTCTCGCTTTGGGTGCGAGAGGTCCCGGGTTCCAATCCCGGACGAGCCCACGTTTTTTGTCGCTGTTGACTTCATTGTGCTATGCGGTTTGCTATTATAACTATCACACACGAGCCTATATTTGTTACTTGACAACCCTTTTCCTTTCTATCACGTAATTACGCCTCCGTTCGACGAACAGCGGCACGTGGGTTGGTGTTGTGGCTCGTTGGTCTAGGGTTATGGTTCTCGCTTTGGGTGCGAGAGGTCCCGGGTTCCAATCCCGGACGAGCACACGTTTTTTATCGCTGTTGACTTCATTGTGCTATGCGGTTTGCTATTATAACTATCACACACGAGCCTATATTTGTTACTTGACAACCCTTTTCCTTTCTATCACGTAATTACGCCTCCGTTCGACGAACAGCGGCACGTGGGTTGGTGTTGTGGCTCGTTGGTCTAGGGTTATGGTTCTCGCTTTGGGTGCGAGAGGTCCCGGGTTCCAATCCCGGACGAGCACACGTTTTTTATCGCTGTTGACTTCATTGTGCTATGCGGTTTGCTATTATAACTATCACACACGAGCCTATATTTGTTACTTGACAACCCTTTTCCTTTCTATCACGTAATTACGCCTCCGTTCGACGAACAGCGGCACGTGGGTTGGTGTTGTGGCTCGTTGGTCTAGGGTTATGGTTCTCGCTTTGGGTGCGAGAGGTCCCGGGTTCCAATCCCGGACGAGCACACGTTTTTTATCGCTGTTGACTTCATTGTGCTATGCGGTTTGCTATTATAACTATCACACACGAGCCTATATTTGTTACTTGACAACCCTTTTCCTTTCTATCACGTAATTACGCCTCCGCTCGACGAACAGCGGCACGTGGGTTGGTTTTGTGGCTCGTTGGTCTAGGATTCTACTTCCGGCAGCGTTAGCGATCGGTCGCAGAAACGATGAGCTCCGTGGGAGCGGCGAATACGGCTAGGCCTAGCCGGGGGAATGCAGTACATACAGGAACAAAGGACGCGCAAGCAATGGATTACAGGTTGATTCTGCCTTCCATACCTGCTGGGAGAATTTCCCACAACACTATTTTCCTTCATGCTGATCCTGCCGGAAAACCGTACAACGTGCATCACTTCGGGGAAGCGTTACAAGGGAAAGTGAACAAGGAGAACGTTGCGAACTTTGGTGTGTTTCAATATAACCACGTGTGGACTCTCAGCTTCCACGACGGTGTGGCGAAGGAAAATTTCCTTGCGTTAAAGGAACTGAAGGTGAAAGGTAGGAGTTGCAAAATCATCGACCCGAACGTTAAACAGGTGGTCGTCAAGTTGCACTGGATGCCGAGAAATATCCCGGACGTCTCAGTTGTTAGGGCGTTATCAGCGTTCGGTGCAGTAAAGGATATCGTTCGCCAGAAATGGAAGTCGTCATTCTTCGAGGGCGTGGAATCTACTACAAGAGAAATAGTTTTTGAAGTCAAAGATAAAGTGTCTGTGGACGATATCCCGCACCTGATGTTCATCGACGGTTGTCAGGTTCTGTTGGACGTACAAGGTCGCGCTCCGCTTTGCCTACGTTGCAAGGTGGCGGGCCACATCAGGAAGTCCTGCAATACGCCCTGGTGTAAAAAATGTAAGAGATTCGGGCACGACGAAGAGGAGTGTGTATCGACGTATGCGTCACGTGTAAAGCGGACGGACGAGCCAGCCAGGGAGATGTTCGCCGACCGCACAGATGACGTCACAATGGTGGAAGCCTGCGAGAACGAAAGGGAAGGAACAAAGGAGGCCTTTCACAATGCTGATCGCCCAGAGGAGTCGACCGTTGGCAAAGGAGATGTGCACGGCCAGGACGCCCCCAAAGACTATGACCCGGCAGCAAGAAGGAAAGAGAGAAGTTCCTCAGTTGATGGCAGCGATGACGAACTTCTTAAACAGGATATGCGAATGACTACTTCTGCAGCAAAGAGACTCAGACAGACAGATCCAACAGGTTTTCCTCCATTAACGCCGCAGGAAACTGCGGGTTCCTGCCTCAACGACATCAATTTTGGAACTCTTTAATGTGACTTGGCATGCACTCAGCTGATCGTCCGCTATGGCAATGGAGATAAGTATGAACCACTCTTGGCTTTTATTAATTGACGCGGCCGTTCCATGAGAGGCACATCAATCACTGTAGGGACGATAAATGTGAGGGGACTCAACTCAAGAAAGAAACAGTATCAACTTAAACGTTATCTTCAAGACCACGACGATATTGATGTGCTAGCAGTTCAGGAAACTAAGATCTGCTCTGAAGAAAAGACGACGGAATTGATATCGTATGTGTTTGCGTCTGACTTCGATGTTGTCGTTAGCCACGCGGTTGGGTGTTCGGCCGGAACTTTGCTGTGTTTAAGAAAGAGACAAAACATGCTTCCGCTGCAGTACTCAACTGATGAACAAGGTCGAATAGCGAAATTAGACGCCCTTGTAGACAACGAGATATGGCGCTTTATCGGTGTGTATGCGCCCAACGACATGTTAGAAAGGGTCGCTTTTTTCCACTCCGTGGGTGACATAGCAGAGGAAATGGACAACACAGTTCTGCTGGGCGACTTCAACTGTACTTTAAGCGATAGCGATCGGAATAGAATCAAAAACACTGCCGACAAGAGCGAAGTAGCCTTGCAAGCTTTAATAACAAATTGCAGCATGACGGATGCATTTGAGTGCATGAAAGGAACGCCTCCCGTATTTACACACTTTCAAGGGGATTCCCACGCCAGATTAGATAGAGTATACATATCAACACTGTGCAAGAAGAAGGTCACGAGATACGGTGTGAGGCCTGCATATTTTAGTGACCACTGTTTAGTAAAGGCGACCCTCGGTCAAGACAGAAAGACGGCCAGAAGCGATGGATGGTCGTTGTGGAAGATGAATGTGAGGATACTTGATGATGAGAGCTTCGTTGGATTGGTAAAGGATGAGATTGCAGGACTCATAACAACTGACAGAACGTGGAGCTCAGCGTGGGATCTCTTTAAACAACGTGTACGTTTTATAGCAATCGAGAGGAGCAGTGTGCTGGCATACCGTGAAAAATGGCGAGAGGAAGAACTAAAGAAGAACCTGAGCGTTATTATCAAGGCTGAGTCCAAAAACCCGGGATCGTTAAGTAAAGAAATGGAGGACGCAAAATATGAGCTGGAACTAATCAATCAAACGAGATATGAGGGGGCAAGAATACGGTCCAGATCCAGACAATATTTACCGGACGAGTTGCCCAGTAAGAGACACGTCCGACATGAGCTGGAACATGTTCGGGTGAAAGCTATAGAAGAGATTGAACAGGAGGGGGCAATAATTAGTGATGAAGGAATGATACAAAAATGTTTCTACGAGTACTTCGAAAATTTGATTGGGAAACCAAGGAAACCGCAACCGAACGTCGCTGAGATAACGCAGTGGGCGGATGTGGCCAAGTTGACAGAGGAGGAAAAAAGAACACTGGGTGCTCCGCTTGAGCTAGCTGAGATAAAGCATGCGATACAATCACTCGGGAAAAACAAGACGCCTGGTCCTGATGGCTTAGTGGGGGAGTTCTATCAGATGTTTGCTGACTTCATCGCTCCCGTTTTGTTAGAAGTGTACAAGGAGTCAGAAAGACAAGGCACCTTCCCTGCATCTTTTCGGCGTTCTCACACAGTTTTCATCCCTAAGAAGATACCCGCGGGGATTGTCCCTCAAGTGACGGATTTTAGACCAATCACCCTATGCAACCTGGATTACAAGCTATTTGCGAAAGTACTCGCGGCTCGTCTGCAGAAGGTGATTCCGATCCTGATAGGTCAGCATCAAACGTGCGCAATCAGAGGCAGGAGCATTCAGACCAACGTGCATGTGTTGCGAACAGTCGTCGACGTGTGTGCCCAAGAAGGAGATCAGGCGGCAGTGCTTCAAGCAGACCTCTCGAAAGCTTTTGATAAGGTTTGCCACGACTTCTTATTTTCCATATTGAACTTGATGAACCTGGGCCAAGAGTTTATAGATCGTGTGCGTTTGTGTTATAGAGACGCGTCAACGAAGCTTGTTCTCAACAAAACCTGTTCAGAAAGCATTATTCTCCGTTCATCAGTGAGGCAGGGATGTCCGTTGTCGCCTCTCTTGTTCAATCTTTATATAGAACCACTGTGTAGAAGGATTATTAGCAACCCCAGCATAGAAGGGTTTCATCTCGGCACCTGCGAGGTGAAAGTGTTGGGCTATGCAGATGATCTAACTTTTGTTGTTTCCGAGAAAAAAAAGTGTTGTTGGTGTCATAAACGAGATTGAACAATACTGCAAGTTATCGGGTGCTAGCCTCAACAGGAACAAATCTGTCGGAATGTGGGTAGGTCAATGGGGGACAACCCCCGAAGTATTTCAAGGCGTCAAGTGGCAGTGCGTACCAGGGAACTACTTAGGTGTCCCACTACAGGGGGGCAGAAGCATCAGTGGCACATGGACGAAACTTTGTGGGAAAGTGAGAACGCATGCCAACATATGGAAAGCACGGGAGCTTTCCATCTTCCAAAGAGCAGAAGTATGCAACACGTTCTTGGTCGCCAGGGTTGTATACTGGTTGCAAGTGCTACACTGCATGCGGAGCAATATACAACATTTTCATCGTGTGTTCGCTACGCTTATCTGGAAGTCGAGCTTCGAGGCAATGCGAAGAGATAATCTCTTCAGATCGGTCCGTAAAGGGGGCGTAGGCCTCCTACATTTGTTTGTGATGAAACTAAGTATGAGACTGTTCTTTTTTCGAAAATGCAATCATCCGGTGATTAGAACCATGCTACAGAACATTGGTCATGTCTATCTTCCTGATATTGTGGTGTCGAGTGTAGGTCGAATGTTTACTGTGTCCCCCTTCTATGTGGAAGTAATCCAGAGCATGCGATTTTTACTGGCAAGGTTTTCACGTGAATACATCTTCAATGTGTCCAAATCTAGGCTGAAGGCTGATCTTGTAGACGCGCTTTTTCCAGTGCCACTTTACCGAGATATTCCGGAAGACTCAACAGGATCTGATATCCTGTGCAGACTCAAAAAAATGCCCATCAAAGCCAGAATCAAAACATTTTTCTTCAAGCTGCACACAAATACTTTGCCAGTAAAGACGTGGTTAGCGGCTAAAGGGATATTTGTGCCCTGGTCTACTAACTGTAGATATTGTAACGAGGCTGAAACGATTGAACACGTGTTTATATATTGTACCGAGGCGCAGTTTTTATGGGATGACTTAAGCAGGGCTGTTGACAAGCGAATCCGTCTCAATCCGCATACCATAAGATATTTGCCACTTGCTGACAAGCATGGACCCAGGTATGATGTATTGTGTGTGTTGGCAATGTTCAGCTTATGGAAAGTTCTAATAGCTGGTAGGAACGAAGAACATAGGAAGCCGCCAATGGTGTATTTAGCGGAGGAATTGCTGCAAACACAGCGGTTTGCTGAGCACGCAGGTGACGTGCCCGAGTGGCTGCAACTTTTCTGTTCCAAAGTGGCTCCGAGACGGGGTTCACTCTTTTAACTGTTTTAATACTGTTTGAGATGTATATACTGTGATCAATAAAGAATATCTGGAAAAAAAAAAAAAAAAAAAAGGCTCGTTGGTCTAGGGTTATGGTTCTCGCTTTGGGTGCGAGAGGTCCCGGGTTCCAATCCCGGACGAGCACACGTTTTTTATCGCTGTTGACTTCATTGTGCTATGCGGTTTGCTATTATAACTATCACACACGAGCCTATATTTGTTACTTGACAACCCTTTTCCTTTCTATCACGTAATTACGCCTCCGCTCGACGAACAGCGGCACGTGGGTTGGTTTTGTGGCTCGTTGGTCTAGGGGTATGGTTCTCGCTTTGGGTGCGAGAGGTCCCAGGTTCCAATCCCGGACGAGCACACGTTTTTTATCGCTGTTGACTTCATTGTGCTATGCGGTTTGCTATTATAACTATCACACACGAGCCTATATTTGTTACTTGACAACCCTTTTCCTTTCTATCACGTAATTACGCCTCCGTTCGACGAACAGCGGCACGTGGGTTGGTGTTGTGGCTCGTTGGTCTAGGGTTATGGTTCTCGCTTTGGGTGCGAGAGGTCCCAGGTTCCAATCCCGGACGAGCACACGTTTTTTATCGCTGTTGACTTCATTGTGCTATGCGGTTTGCTATTATAACTATCACACACGAGCCTATATTTGTTACTTGACAACCCTTTTCCTTTCTATCACGTAATTACGCCTCCGTTCGACGAACAGCGGCACGTGGGTTGGTGTTGTGGCTCGTTGGTCTAGGGTTATGGTTCTCGCTTTGGGTGCGAGAGGTCCCAGGTTCCAATCCCGGACGAGCACACGTTTTTTATCGCTGTTGACTTCATTGTGCTATGCGGTTTGCTATTATAACTATCACACACGAGCCTATATTTGTTACTTGACAACCCTTTTCCTTTCTATCACGTAATTACGCCTCCGTTCGACGAACAGCGGCACGTGGGTTGGTGTTGTGGCTCGTTGGTCTAGGGTTATGGTTCTCGCTTTGGGTGCGAGAGGTCCCAGGTTCCAATCCCGGACGAGCACACGTTTTTTATCGCTGTTGACTTCATTGTGCTATGCGGTTTGCTATTATAACTATCACACACGAGCCTATATTTGTTACTTGACAACCCTTTTCCTTTCTATCACGTAATTACGCCTCCGTTCGACGAACAGCGGCACGTGGGTTGGTGTTGTGGCTCGTTGGTCTAGGGTTATGGTTCTCGCTTTGGGTGCGAGAGGTCCCGGGTTCCAATCCCGGACGAGCACACGTTTTTTATCGCTGTTGACTTCATTGTGCTATGCGGTTTGCTATTATAACTATCACACACGAGCCTATATTTGTTACTTGACAACCCTTTTCCTTTCTATCACGTAATTACGCCTCCGCTCGACGAACAGCGGCACGTGGGTTGGTTTTGTGGCTCGTTGGTCTAGGGTTATGGTTCTCGCTTTGGGTGCGAGAGGTCCCGGGTTCCAATCCCGGACGAGCACACGTTTTTTATCGCTGTTGACTTCATTGTGCTATGCGGTTTGCTATTATAACTATCACACACGAGCCTATATTTGTTACTTGACAACCCTTTTCCTTTCTATCACGTAATTACGCCTCCGCTCGACGAACAGCGGCACGTGGGTTGGTTTTGTGGCTCGTTGGTCTAGGGTTATGGTTCTCGCTTTGGGTGCGAGAGGTCCCGGGTTCCAATCCCGGACGAGCCCACGTTTTTTATCGCTGTTGGCTTCATTGTGCTATGAGGTTTGCTATTACAACTATCACACACGAGCCTATATTTGTTTCTTGACAAGCATTCTCCTTTCTATCATGTAATTACGCCTCAGATCGACGAACAGCGGGACGTGGATCGGTTTTGTGGCTCGTTGGTCTAGGGTATGATTCTCGCTTATCTATTCTATCTTAAAAAGAAGCTTTATTTGCAACACTGCTCTGTACCCAGCAATACTGTATTACGCACAGGCTAGAGTCTGCGATGGAGGCACAGCACCCCGGATTCACAGGGTATTCGCCACCTTCATCTGAAGATCCCCATGGAAAAAATGCGACGCACCAATCTGTTCCATTCGAAGCTACGTGGTGGCCTCCAGACGGTCAACATAGCAGTGAAACTTGTAGTCCAGCGCGTCCTGTTTTTCCGGGGCGAGATGAACGGGATCCTACGAGAAGCGATGCAGACGATAGGTTCGGCATCCCTAGCACCGTGGACAGCTACTTCAAGAGGTGGCTTCAAGAAGCACCGCGCCCTGAAGTTTTACAAGGACGTGGCCGAGGCTGTGCAGTTCGTGTGTGATAGGTTCTCTTGGGAGTACTTGATAAACGTTAAAAGGAAAAAGCTATACTGGGACGTCATCGACCTACTGTTTCCTTCCCCGATATACAGAAGCGTGTTCCCCAGCAGGGAAAAATCGGATGTTTTCCAAAAGTTACTCTGTATGCCAGTGCTATGCGGTTTGCTATTATAAGTTTCACACACGAGCCTATATTTGTTTCTTGACAAGCCTTTTCCTTTCTATCACGTAATTACGCCTCCGATCGACGAACCAGAGGGCTTCGTCGACAAGAAAGGACGGCGTCGTGCGAAGCATCTGGACCTGGAACGGGCGACCATGAGAAGGGCTCTAGAAACGATGACACGGAGGTCACGGATGACTCCACGCCTCAGAAGACGTTCGCTAAAACTTTGATTAAAGTCGGAATAGAAGATGCACAGGTACCCAGGGGACAGGATCATTAGTAAACAATGAAGAATGCGTGAAAGTCACGGATCGTGGAAAAAACGATTTAAAGTGGAGGGACAATGGCGAAAACTATCCCCGATAATAAACTGGCTAGATTGCGCGACATTCGGTCGCATCCTAAAAGGAAGTTAGAGGAATGGCTGGAGAAGGGTGTATCTAAGCCCGAGTTTTAACACGAATTCACACGAGGTGTGTGCAGTATGCACTTAACTTGTTTTGTATTGTGCAATAAACAAAAAAAAAAGGACCCGATGGCGCAATGGTAGCGCATCTGTCTCATTCCACTTCCGGCGTTCGTCCGTAGCGGACGTAGGATTAGCTCGCTCCGAGCGGTGTCAACGGCGTCTAGCCGGGTTGAAGATAGGCCTAATGTCACTGTAGCTGAATACAGGATGATTCTGCCTACTATTACCCCAAGGTAATTTGTTTTGCAACACTGGTATCATGGATGCGGACCCGTCGGCTAAGCCGTATAAGATATTGGACTTTGACGCGCATTTGAAGGCAGTGGTAGACAGGAAAGAAATCGCAGCTTTGAAGCATACCGCTATAATCATGAGTGGGCCATTACGCTAAACGACGAGACGCAGAAAGAGAAACTGCTGCAGGTGAAAGATATCCTCGTAAAGGGCAAACGGCGCTTACTTATAGACCCGAATGCGAAGGAAATATCTATCAAGATGCACTGCATGTCGCCACACTTGCCAAATGAAATGATTCACGAAGCTATGATGGAGTACTGCAAAGTCATGGACGTCGTTCGTGAAAAATGGGAATGCGCAGAATTTGCGGGCATTGAAACGACGACAAGGATTGTTAAGCTTCGGCTCGGTGAAAATTGTACTGTGGAATGCATTCCCTACATAGTTAACATTAGAGGTGACCCCGTTCTTCTATCAGTGCCAGGGAAACCGCCGTTATGTTTACGTTGTAAAGAAATTGGGCACATCCGCGCCCACTGCAAGGCGATATGGTGTCCGCAATGCAGAAAGTTCGGTCACGAACCGGAAAATTGCGTGGAAACATATGCGAGCAAGACACGTCGACACAAGGGCTACATCCTTTCAGAGTATATGATGAACGCAGACGAAAGGAAGAAAACCGAGGAGGTTCATCTAGATGATAAGAAGGATGCAGAGACATGGAAGCGAAGCACCGCTATCAAGTAGTGAACTGACGGAGATAGTGCCCGGAAATAACGATATCACTCAGGAAAGAGAGGATGATGCGGAGGCAATAGAAGTTGCGGAAGCTACAATCAAGCGACCTTAAAAATATGGGCAAAAAGCAAGGAACAGATCAAGGAACAAAGGCGGGATGCCTGAATGGAGAGTCGCTGGAAAAAAGCAGGTGCAATGAGATCGGCAATTTCTTTGGAAGAGGTCGGAGCGTCCCAGGAGGACGGTTTATTTACGGACATTTAAACAGCACTGACATACCTTGACGCATAAAATGTACAAAGAGAAAATCAGATTTGGCACGCTCAACGTGTGCAGTCTCATTAGGCGCGAAAGGAAGCACTGGCTTATGGGAACAATAAACAAACATGATCTGGCTGTCATCTGTATACAACAAACCAAGTGCTCGCCTGCTGAGCAAGAAAAAGATCTCGTGAATTTTTTTAAGCACAGTTTTTGGTGCTACCACTCGCAAGGCAGCGAGCACAGTGCCGGAACTGCGATACTTGTTACAAAAGGGCGGAAGTTAGCCGGTGGTGGCAGGATGCCCTGTGGCGATGCCGGAGTGCTATTGCCGAGTGTGTACCGAAGGCAAAGACGACTTGGGTTCAATTTCTGGGAACCCTTGAATAGATCGAAGCAACTGTGAGGGCAACAGAAGACAACGCATTGTGCGACTCTTTGAGGGTGCCCTTGCAAAACATCAAGACACAGAAAAATAATGCCCGAGAAATAGAGAGGCGTGGCCTGGTAAGCCTACAGTAGGGAGCCCCAGCCTGTCTTGGAGAAGGGAAAGAGAAGCAACCTGAACTCATTGTCAGGCGGATGGATTCTCAGGTCGTGAAGTGGGGAAGAGCAGACTAGCTTCAAATATGCGCCTGCCAAAGACCACCCGAGCAAGACCCACATAGGAATAGGATCGCTGTATTTCAACCTTTGAATAAAAAAAAAGGTAGCGCATCTGCCCCAGATCAGAAGGTTACATGTTCACATCACGTTCCTTTTTACATTTTTGTCCTGGAAGGCCTGAGCACTACAAACGGAGGCGCTTCAAGTTACTGACCTATATCCTGCGTACTTGTATGAGTCCGCTCGGGACTACACACGACATGCTGATATGTTCGGCCGGACCCGATGGCGCAATGGTAGCGGACTCTACTTACGGAGCTCGTTGAGTACGGTTGTGGGAGTATGAGCTCCAGCGGAGCAGCATCAACGGCTAGGCCTAGCCGGGTTGAATCATCGTCACTACAGGCTAATACGTCTCAAGGAACTTACAAAACCATCATGCCTACGTTACCCAAAGGAGAAATCTCTCGTAATACGGTTTTCCTGCATGCCGACCCGTCGGCGCGACCGTACACGGTTCAGGATTTTGTGGAACCGCTTCGAAGGGCCGTCAACAACAAGGACATCGCAGGATTTGGATCGTATCTATTCAACCATGTTTGGATCATCATCATGCATTCTGACGAAGAGAAAGAAAAACTGCGGAAAGCAGGTGAGCTGACAGTTAAAGGAAGACGATGCATTGTGGTCGACCCGAATTCCAATGTGATATCCTTGAAGCTACACTGGCTGCCGACAAATGTTCCAGACGAGGTTATGCGGCGTGCTTTATCGGTGTACCGAACAGCAAAAGAAGTTGAGACAAAAATGGAAACTGCCAGGTCTCGAGGGAGTAGAAACGACGGCACGTTCCGTGGTTTTGCATCTCAAGGAAGGTTGCACGACGGAAAGCATCCCTTATCAACTAAAAATTATGGGAGCGACGGTGCTCGTGTCTGTACCGGGGAAGGCACCTTTATGCTTGCTGTGCAAACAGGTCGGACACATACGAAGTCAATATCGAACTGAATACTGTAGAACATGTAAAGGTTTTGGGCACATTGCTGAGGACTGCGTCCGTTCCTATGCCTCAATGACAAGGGGTGCAGCGCGAAAACCAAACGCAGACATGGTAATGGATGTGCAGGACACAGAGGCTACCATGCAAGACAACGAAGAGCCTATGTAGAAGGCAGGCGCTTCCGACAGCGCAGAGACTGAAACTGAAGTTTTGGAAACGGTGCAGGAGACGGACAAGGAACGACAGGGAAAGGAGCAGCAGCGAATGGACTGGTCTCGAGAAGAGGACCCGCTAGGAAAAAGGAAAGGGGTTGATACCGAAGAAAAGGTGGGAGACGCCTGGCAGGACCAATCCGAGAAGTGGCAAACTACACTGAACAAGAGATCGAGGCAAGGGCCTCAGTCTATGACGCAGTTGCACTAGAAGAAGCGGGGTCATCCCAGCTCGATGACCCAGGATTATTTTGATCGGAAGAGCATGAGGGCAGTTTCAGCCGAGTGAGAAGATGACAAGACATCGTCACATCAAAGTTGCAACACTAAACGCTGTCAGCCTCCTTTCGGGAAGACGGAAGCATTGGGTGGCGAACTTGTTATCATCCCCAAACACAAACAGACTGCCTTCAGGAAACCGAAGTTGCAATTGCAGATGACGAAAAGAAACTGGTCATTTTTTTTTAAATTGAACTCCTGGTGTTTTCCGTCCGCGGCAATCGGAAGCAGGGCTAGAAGCCTTATCCTCGTTAGAAACAGCTCGGGACTTGTGGTGGTGTACAGTGTGCTTGATCAAAGCGGGCGGTTAAGTGTGGTGGACTGTGAGCATGGGCAAGGAAGACATCGATGACAAAATATCTTGGAGTTCACTTTAACGGGCAAGTTTGTGCGGAGGAGATGTGGACAAAAAAACTAAACTCTGTGGCCGGCAATCTAGTTCAGTGGCACGGCAGATACATTTCCGTGTCAAACAGAGCCTACGTATGCAACTCGGTGTTGTACCCTGCCCTTCTCTACGCAGCGCAGTGCATCAGTGTCAACGAAAGCGTCTGCAACAAGTTTCACAGGAAATGTGCAACCTTCATACGGAGATCACCGATGGAGAGCGTGAGGAGGGCAAACTTATTATTCAGCCTAAGGAAAGGAGGAATCGGCTTGGTGAACCTTGCCATTAAACTGAAGCTCCACAGGTTCCTGTACTTCAGGGATCAAAAGGACCCGTTCCTAAGAGCGGCAACGCAAGCCCTCGGTAACGCGTACCTCAGGCGGTGGACGGTGACCGTACGAGATGTTTCTCGGCGTGCCAAGGTTCTGGCCTTCTACAAGGAAATTGCGGAAGCAATAACGTTTTTTGAAACACTGTTTTCCTGGGAGTATCTTGAAAACGTAAGACGGAAAAGGCTGTATTGGGATACAGTTGCTGCTGTCCTACCGACTGAACTGTATAGACAATGCTCACTTCCCCAAAGTACGGAAGGCGTCCTGAAGAGAGTAAGAATATTCTAGAGACTATTCTCTCTCTAGACTCTATTGTATTCACTAGAGGGTCAAACTTCCGTCTCACAATAAAATCACATCTAGTGATGGCCTCCGGTTCAATTTGGCTGACTCATGTTCCCCAGTGACGCAACAGGTTAGCGCGCCGTACTTATATGACAGTGATTGTGAGCAATGCCGAGGTTGTGAGTGCGATCCTCACCTGGGGAAATACTTTTTGTAATACTAAAGGGTCAAACTTCCGTCTCACGATAAAATCACATCCAGTGATGACCTCCAGTTCAATTTGGGGCGTATATGTTCCCCAGTGGCGCTACCGGTTAGCGCGCGGTAATTATATGACAGTGGTCGTGAGCAATGCCGAGGTTGTGTGTTCGATCCGCACCTGGGGAAAGACTTTTCGTAACACTAGAGGATCCAACTTCCGTCTCACGATAAAATCATATCCGGTGATGACTTCCGGTTCAGTTTGGCACGCTTACGTTACCCAGTGGCGCAACCGCTTACCGCGCGGTACTTATATGACAGTGGTGGTGAGCAATTCCGAGGTTGTGAGTTCGATCCTCACCCAGGGAAAGACATTTTGTAAGACTAGGGGGTCCAACTTCCGTCTCACGATAAAATAATATCCAGTGATGACCTCCGGTTCAGTTTGGCACGCTTACGTTCCCCGGTGGCGTAATCGGTTAGAGATTCTGCTTCCGGCAGCGGTTGCGGTCGGATGTAGGGAAATGGGCTCCGTTGGAGCTGCGTTCAACACGGCTAACCCTAGCCGGGATGTAGCGGCCGGTGGACAAAGACGAAGATGGCCACGCGCCTGGAGCACCTGCCTCAGTTCCGCCGGCGCGGCCATGGAGATAGGCCACCGTCATCGCCTCTCCGTGGTAGCATCGCCGGTCGGGGCTCATGTAGAGGAAGACCACCGTCCTCTACATTTGGTGACCCGAACTACGAACACCTCAGTTCGGTAAACAATTCGGCCTCTTCAACCATCCCAAATTTCGCAACAGTTTCACCGGCATGGTGCTGAGCACCCCATCCTGGAAGCCTCTCAACCTTACGACGCCCTGCGTTCACGCAACGACCGGACCATTCAACTGCGACTCGACTCCTTCGAACCGTCTCATCCACACGCCACGAACTGGTCACATTTCCAAAGACTTCTTCTGCTCGGCAAGACCACAGCTGTACTGCAGACGCCGTATTGCGAAGCACATCCCTCCGGCGCACACACGCGCCTCACAGCTTCATCAACCATCACTTCAGCCCGATGCTCACCGCACCCCGGCGCTCCTTCACTGCCGGCCGCGACACCCGAGCTTCGCGCTCACCTGCCGGTCGCGGCAGTCGCGGCAACCGACGCCACGGCACACTTCAGCCGGCGTCTCGGCGTCTCTCAACGGCTCCCACAGCCTCACCCTCTCCTCCTCTGGGACTCTCAGAGCTTCGGCTCCCGTGCCGGTAGCGGCACCCCAGGACCTCCACTTCCCCAGCGCCTCACTCTTTTCCTCGCTCTTCTCGGGCTACCGGATCTGATTACTCATCAGCTGTGATGCTTCGCCATCGTCTGCAGTGCCGTCATCATGTTCAACCTTGCATGCTAACCACGGTCGCCCTCGCTGCCCTCCTCCAGTGAAGTCGCGGACATCATCTGCTTTATCACCGCTCCGCGTCTGAGGGGGGGAGTGATGTAGCGGCCGGTGGACAAAGACAAAGACGAAGATGGCCACGCGCCTGGAGCACCTGCCTCAGTTCCGCCGGCGCGGCCATGGAGATAGGCCACCGTCATCGCCTCTCCGTGGCATACCATCATCGCCGGTCGGGGCTCATGTAGAGGAAGACCACCGTCCTCTACAGGGACACCATCAGCAACGTTCCAGTCAGTGCATCCTCTGGCAATTACAGACTAGTGTTACCGACTCTGCCTACAGGTAATGTGTCGTTGAATACTATATTTCTGCATGCGGACCCTTCCGCGAGACCATACCGGGCGAACGACTTTGCCGAAGGTGTCTTTTCTGTGATCTTGAAAGAAGACGTAGCCCAGTTTGGGGCGTATCTGTATAACCACGTGTGGGCGTTGACACTGCATTCAAGGCTGTCGAAAGAAAAACTAGTAGCGAAGAAAGAGATCAGTGTGAAGAATAAAAAGTGTATCATCCCGGATCCCAATCAAAAAGAAATCTACATGTCGGTGCATTGGCTACCTATGCACGTGTCTGATAATGCTGTGAGCAATGCTCTTACTGCGTACGGGAAAGTTGAAAAAATAGAACGAGAACGATGGAGATCAACAGCTTTCGCAGGTGCTGAGACGACGACGCGCAAGGTTGGGATAATTCTGCGTGGCGGGGTGTCCGTGGAGGGCATTCCTCATGTTATGAAGATAATGGGAGGCCAGGTCTTGATAGGTATACCGGGAAGACCGACGCTGTGTCTCAGGTGCAAGAAGGTGGGGCACCTAAGGAAGATATGTAAAGCCTCCTGGTGCAAAACATGCATAAATTTCGGCCACGTTGAAGATGACTGTATTAGTACCTACGCTGCCAAGACGAGGGCAACTGCTGAAAATATGACGGTAGCGGAACTAATGGACGTGGACGAAAATGCACAAGCGGGGGCAACGTCGCAAGAGAAAAGAGAGCACCAGTCTGAGCCAGAGCGGCAGACGCGAGCACAAGGAGTCGATGTCGAAACAGCCATGCTGTCGGAAAGAAGGATCAATGAGGACAGAACGAGCAGCGTCGGTACAGATAAGAAGCTTCTTCAGCAGAAGGCAACGACTCTCGAAGCAGCAGGTCATCCTCCAGAAGACACGAAGGTTGTGCAACATGAAAACAGTCTTCCCGAAGCAGGGAGCTAATACAACATTCTTCGTGGTGCCCAGCACAGAATCAAGCGCAAGCACCGAGCAGCAGGACGCAAGTCCAAACAGCGGCAAAGTTTTAGAAATCGATGAAGGACATGATATGGGGGGGAGTGACGGAATCGGTGCCATCAACGAACAGCAAAGTAAGCATAAGAGCCTCAGACGCTGGAGGAAAAGAATTCAAGTGGAAGGACACCGGCACAAACTTCAAGAAAACCAGATACTCACCGGCGCACCTTATAACTCCAAAAGAGAGGAGACAAAGACTGCTCAAGGAGAAAAAAAGGTGCAATATACAGGAAGGACGACATCAAACTGCATACGCATCTTGAAAGGACGGTGCATCCAAGAAAGGAAAACCGGGCATTTTATACGGTATACACAAGTGGTGTATGATGTGATCAATGTGGTTTTAGACAAATAAAGAGCAAAAAGGCAAAAAAAAAAAAAGTGGCGCAATCGGTTAGCGCGCGGTACTTATATGACAGTGGTCCTGAGCAATTCCGAGGTTGTGAGTTCGATCGTCACCCAGGGAAAGACATTTTGTAAGACTAGAGGGTCCAACTTCCGTCTCACGATAAAATTATATCCAGTGATGACCTCCGGTTCAGTTTGGCACGCTTACGTTCCCCAGTGGCGCAATGGGTTAGCGCGCGGTACTTATATGACAGTGGTCTTGGGCAATGCCGAGACTGTGACTTCGATCCTCACCTGGGGAAAGACTTTTCGTAACGCTAGAGGGTCCAACTTCCGTCTCACGATAAAATTATATCCAGTGATGACCTCCGGTTCAGTTTGGCACGCTTACGTTCCCCAGTGGCGCAATCGGTTAGCGCGCGGTACTTATATGATAGTGGTCTTGGGCAATGCCGAGGCTGTGACTTCGATCCTCACCTGGGGAAAGACTTTTCGTAACGCTAGAGGGTCGAACTTCCGCCTCACAAAAAATTATATCCAGTGATGACCTCCGGTTCAGTTTGGCACGCTTACGTTCCGCAGTTGCGCAATGGGTTAGCGCGCGGTACTTATATGACAGTGGTCTTGGGCAATGCCGAGGCTGTGACTTCGATCCTCACCTGGGGAAAGACATTTTGTAAGACTAGAGGGTCCAAATTCCGTCTCACGATAAAATTATATCCAGTGATGACCTCCGGTTCAGTTTGGCGCGCTTACGTTCCCCAGTGGCGCAATCGGTTAGCGCGCGGTACTTATATGACAGTGGTCGTGAGCAATGCCGAGGTTGTGAGTTCGATCCTCACCTGGGGAAATAACTTTTTGTAACACTAAGGGTCCAACTTCCGTCTCACGATAAAATTATATCCAGTGATGACCTCCGGTTCAATTTGGTGCGCTTACGTTCCCCAGTGGCGCAATCGGTTAGCGCGCGGTACTTATATGACAGTGGTCGTGAGCAATGCCGAGGTTGTGAGTTCGATACTCACCTGGGGAAACACTTTTTGTAACACTAGAGGATCCAACTTCCGTCTCACGATAAAATTATATCCAGTGATGAGCTCCGGTTCAATTTGGCACTCATATGTTCCCCAGTGGCGCAACCGGTTAGCGCGCGTTACTTATATGACAGTGGTCGTGAGCAATGCCGAGGTTGTGAGTTCGATCCTTACGTGGGGAAATGACTTTTTGTAAAACTAGTGGGTCCAACTTCGGTCTCACGATAAAATTATATCCACTGATGACCTCCGGTTCAGTTTGGCACGCTTACGTTCCGCAGTTGCGCAATGGGTTAGCGCGCGGTACTTATATGACAGTGGTCTTGGGCAATGCCGAGGCTGTGACTTCGATCCTCACCTGGGGAAAGACATTTTGTAACACTAGAGGATCCAACTTCCGTCTCACGATAAAATTATATGCAGTGATGAGCTCCGGTTCAATTTGGCGCTCATATGTTCCCCAGTGGCGCAACCGGTTAGCGCGCGGTACTTATATGACACTGGTCGTGAGCAATGCCGAGGTTGTGAGTTCGATCCTCACCTGGGGAAATGACTTTTTGTAAAACTAGTGGGTCCAACTTCGGTCTCACGATAAAATTATATCCACTGATGACCTCCGGTTCAATTTGGCCCGCTTACGTTCCCCAGTGGCGCAAGCAGTTAGCGCGCGGTACTTATATGACAGTGGTCGTGAGCAATGCTGAGGTTGAGAGTTCAATCCTCACCTGGCGAAATGACTTTTTGTAAAACTAGAGGGTCCAACTTCGGTCTCACGATAAAATTATATCCACTGATGACCTCCGGTTCAATTGGGCCCGCTTACGTTCCCTAGTGGCGCAACCGGTTAGCGCGCGGTACTTATATGACAGTGGTCGTGAGCAATGCCGAGGTTGTGAGTTCGTTCCTCACCTGGGGAAATGACTTTTTGTAAAACTAGAGGATCCAACTCCGGTCTCACGATAAAATTATATCCACTGATGACCTCCGGTTCAATTTGGCCCGCTTACGTTCCCCAGTGGCGCAACCGGCTAGCGCGCGGTACTTATATGACAGTGGTCGTGAGCAATGCCGAGGTTGTGAGTTCGATCCTCACCTGGGGAAATGGCTTGTTGTAAAACTAGAGGGCCCAACTTCGGTCTCACGATAAAATTATATCCACTGATGACCTCCGGTTCAATTTGGCCCGCTTACGTTCCCCAGTGGCGCAACCGGTTAGCGCGATACTACAGCATCACGACCTGCATGACGTGGGAATAGGAACAGAAGATTCAGTGATTAAATTTACGCATTGGCAAGGTACATCGCACGCAAGGTTAGACCGAATCTATATCTCCGGCAGCATCTTCTCCTTTGCAACAAGATATGACGTCACGCCATTGGCCTTCACGGATCATGCTTTTGTAAGCGTGCAGATAAATCCAGAAATGGGAAAAAAGAACCGGAAACGCAATACTGGCTGGAAGATGAATGAGAGCATCATGGAAGACCCAATCTTCACATCAGATATTAATGATCTGATTGTCAGAGTAAAGGAAAAGGGTTTAAGCGCCCCAACCTGGGAAATTTTTAAAGAAGAAGTACGTGTCAAGGCAATTGAGCACTCTGAAAGAAGAGCAATGGAAAGGAACCTGGAGTTGAAAGCGTTGACGAGAAGCTTGCTGACGATATTGAAAGAGGAAGAGAAAACACACGGTCTTTTCACTGCAGATATAAAAGACGTCAAACAGAAAATTTTAGAACGAATTCGAGAACGACATGTTGGGGCGCAGATACGAAGCCGCCTGGGAGCCATTGAGCGAGACGAAACCCCGACTAAGGTTTTCCTTTTACGGGAAAGACAGCGTGCAAGACAAAATGAGCTCGCCAGTTTGAACGTTGATGGCACAGTTCAAGTAGGGGCTGAGGCAGTGCAGGCTGTGTTGCACGAGCACTACCAAAACATATTCAACATGAAGCAACCCGCTCCCCGATCCAACACTGACCTTTTCGAGAACATGCCGCAGGTGACTAGGAACGACAAAGTGAAGGCAGAGGGAAGGATAACGGCGGAAGAAATATCGAGCGTAATAAGGAAGCTACCGAGGAACAAGGCGCCGGGACCCGATGGGCCGGGCGCGGCCTTCTACAAGGAATTCCACGCAGAGCTATGCCCGATCTTGGAAGCCGTTTTTGAGGATATCAGGATCCGAGGTTTGATGACACCATCCATGAGAAAGTGCCACACAGTGCTGATACCAAAAAGAGCGAGTCACAAGGGAGTACCCACAGTATCGGACCTGCGGCCCATTAGCCTACTATGCACCGACTATAAGATCCTTGCGAAGGTGCTGGCTCGACGACTGGACAGCCTGCTGTGGAAAATCATCGGCAAACATCAATCCTACGGAATCAAGAAAAGATCCATCGCTACCAATCTGCATTTAATGCGCACCGCCGCCGAAATCGCAAAAGCTACAGGATTGAAACTCGCAGTGTTTCAGTTGGATCTAATGCAGGCCTTCGACCGGATGTGCCAAAAGTTTTTATTCGAACTTCTACACTATGACGGAGACGACTTGCAGCAATGGGTGCAGATATGCTACCGGGACATTTCAGCTCAGCTGATCATAAATGGAACTGTAGGACAAAGATTCGCCGTGACCAACTCCGTGCGGCAGGGGTGCCCTATGTCCCCCACACGTTTCTCCCTATACCTAGAGCCACTGTGCCGGGCGATTATCAACAGCCAAGAAGTCAGGGGTCTCCAACTAGGACAAGAAGAAGTGAAGTTGCTTGCTTTTGCTGACGATATCGCTTTGCTGTGCCGAAGTGGGAAGCATATGGAAGCTGCGCTGGAGATCCTCCAGATTTTTTGCAAATCATCAGCAGCGAGACTGAACTTCAAAAAATCTAAGGGATCATTTGTTGGCGATTGGGAAGCGAAATCCCGGAGCTGTTCGTCCATCGAGTGTTCGGGTGAAATTGGGAAGTATCTGGGCGTGAACGTGGACGCGGATGTAGCAGACGCTCAGAACTGGCAAACAAAGCTAAACACACTTCAAGGCAAGCTCCAACCTTACAGAGGACGGCTGGTTTGACTCCTTCATCGGGGATTTATATGCAATACAGTGCTCTACCCAACGGTGCTTTACTCGGGTCAAGCAATTCCGGTTGACTTACCGACGGTACAGCGTTTTCGCCGGGTATGTGCCACATTCCTGTGGGAATCCAAGTTTGAATGGATGCGGAGATCCAACATCTTCTGGCCCCTACAGGCAGGAGGGCTTGGCGTGGTCAACTTCGACTTGAAAATAAAGGTTCAGCGCTTCATGTTCTTCAGGGATGAGTCGAGACCTGAACTGCGTGCGGCAATGCAAATGTTGGGAACTGTGCACCTGAAGCAATGGATTGTGAGTACAGCTGCGCTACAACTGAGACCAAAGGCGTTGAAGTTCTACCCGCAGGTAGAAGAAACCATACAGTTTTTTCTTGAGAAGTTTTCTTAGGAGTACCTAGTAAAAGTCAACAAGAAAACACTGTACTGGGACAGTGTGGCCAGTGTTTTTCCCCCACCGCTCTACCGACAGAACTATTCGGCCACTAAGGGGCACGACGTGCTGAAACGTCTCAAGAAGCTTCCAGTACCCAATGAACCAATGTTTTTTTTGCCCGCTTTCATGTAGAGGTGCTTCCAGTTAAGCAATGGCTCCAGGTTAAAGGCTTCTACGTGCCATAGGAAGCGAAATGCCATGCATGCAGCGAGATAGTGACACTCAGACACGCCTTCTACGACTGCAAGAATGCTCTTTTGTTCTGGAGCGACTTGCGAGCATCGTTGCAAGTGAGCGAAGACTTTTCATACGAGAGCCTAAAGTTTCTGATATTCCCGGATTCTGAACAGACCGAACTGTTGAGTGTCATCGCAACAGCGGGACTACACGCCATTTGGAGAGCACGGACTGGTCGCGTTGAGTGTGACCCGAGAGCACAGGCATCAGTCACGTACCTCAAAACAAATTTAATGTGGACGCTGTCGCTACTCGGACACAATAGGCTGCGGGAAGAAGAAGGCTGGAAGAGACGAGCACCAGCAATAAGGGCTCTCCATCCAACGACTTTTGGACGACACATGAGGTAGAGGACCAGAAAGCGGAAGCGGTACTGTGGCAACATATGGCGGGTTAAAGTGCAGTATCATGTAAGATGCGGGAATGGCGGAGAATGATGTTTTTTAGATTGACACCTACACATAGAGTATGTACCGTTTTATGCGAATAAACTAAAAAAAAAACGCAATGGTAGCGCGTCTGACTCCAGATCAGAAGGTTGCGTGTTCAAATCACGTTCGGGTTACGTTCATTTTTACATTTTTGTCCTGGAAGGCGTGCACACTATAAACGGAGGCGCTTCAAGTTACTGACCTATACTTGTAGAGTCCGCTCAGTGACTACACACGACATGGTCATATGTTCGGCCGGACCCGATGGCGCAATGGTAGCGGGCTCTACTTACGGAGCTCGTTGAGTACGGTTGTGGGAGTATGAGCTCCAGCGGAGCAGCATCAACGGCTAGGCCTAGCCGGGTTGAATCATCGCCACTACAGGCTAATACGTCTCAAGAAACTTACAAAACCATCATGCCTACGTTACCCAAAGGAGAAATCTCTCGTAATACGGTTTTCCTGCATGCCGACCCGTCGGCGCGACCGTACAAAGTTCAGGATTTTGCGGAACCGCTTCGAAGAGTCGTCAACAACAAGGACATCGCAAGATTTGGATCGTATCTATTCAATCATGTTTGGATCATCACCATGCATTCTGACGAAGAGAAAGAAAAACTGCGGAAAGCAGGTGAGCTGACAGTTAAAAGAAGACGATGCATTGTCGTCGACCCGAATTCCAATGTGATATCCTTGAAGCTACACTGGCTGCCGACAAATGTTCCAGACGAGGTTATGCGGCGTGCTTCATCGCTGTACGGAACAGCAAAAGAAGTTGTGAGAGAAAAATGGAAACTGCCAGGTCTCGAGGGAGTAGAAACGACGACACGTTCCGTGGTTTTGCATCTCAAGGAAGGTTGCACGACGGAAAGCATCCCTTATCAACTAAAAATTATGGGAGCGACGGTGCTCGTGTCTGTACCGGGGAAGGCACCTTTATGCTTGCTGTGCAAACAGGTCGGACACATACGAAGTCAATATCGAACTGAATACTGTAGAACATCTAAAGGTTTTGGGCACATTGCTGAGGACTGCGTCCGTTGCTATGCCTCAATGACAGGGGGTGCAGCGGAAAAACCAAACGCAGACATGGTAATGGATGTGCAGGACACAGGGGCCACCATGCAAGACAACGAAGAGCCAGTGCAGAAGGCAGGCGCTTCCGACAGCGGAGAGACTGAAACTGAAGTTTTGGAAACGGTGCAGGAGACGGACAAGGAACGACAGGGAAAGGAGCAACAGCGAATGGACTGGTCTCGAGAAGAGGACCCGCTAGGAAAAAGGAAAGGGGCTGATACCGAAGAAGAGATGGGAGACGCCTGGGAGGACCAGTCCGGGAAGTAGCAAACTACACTGAACAACAGATCGAGGCAGGGGCCTCGGCTAGGGCTAGGGCAGTTGCACTAGAAGAAGCGGGGTCATCCCAGCTCGATGACCCAGGATTATTTTGATCGGAAGAGCATGAGGGCAGTTTCAGCCGAGTAAGAAGATGACAAGACATCGTCACATCAAAGTTGCAACACTAAACGTTGTCAGCCTCCTTTCGGGAAGACGGAAGGATTGGGTGGCGAACTTGCTATCTTCCCCAAACGCCGATGTTATGTACTGCCTTCAGGAAACCAAAGTTGCAACTGCAGATGACGAAAAGAAACTGGTCATTTTTTTTTCAATTGAACTTCTGGTGTTTTCCGTCCGCGGCAATCGGAAGCAGTGCTAGAAGCCCTAACCTCGTTAGAAACAGCTCGGGACTTGTGGTGGTGTACAGTGTGCTAGATCAAAGCGGACGGTTAAGTGTGGTGGACTGTGAGCATGGGCGAGGAAGACATCGATGACAAAATATCTTAGAGTGGACTTTAACGGGCAAGTTTGTGCGGAGGAGATGTGGACAAAAAAAAACTAAACTCTGTGTCCGGCAATCTAGTTCAGTGGCACGGCAGATACATTTCCGTGTCAAACAGAGCCTACGTATGCAACTCGGTGTTGTACCCTGCCCTTCTCTACGTAGCGCAGTGCATCAGTGTCAACGAAAGCGTCTGCAACAAGTTTCACAGGAAATGTGCAACCTTCATATGGGGATCGCCGATGGAGAGCGTGAGGAGGACAAACTTATTATTCAGCCTAAGGAAAGGAGGAATCGGCTTGGTGAACCTTGCCATTAAATTGAAGGTCCACAGGTTCCTGTACTTCAGGGATCAAAAGGACCCGTTCCTAAGAGCGGCGACGCAAGTCCTCGGTAACGCGTACCTGAGGCGGTGGACGGTGACCGTACGAGATGTTTCTCGGCGTGCCAAGGTTCTGGCCTTCTACAAGGAAATTGCGGAAGCAATAACGTTTTTTGAAGCACTGTTTTCCTTGGAGTATCTTGAAAACGTAATACGGAAAATGCTGTATTGGGATACATTTGCTGCTGTCCTATCGACTGAACTGTATTGACAATGCTCACTTCCCCAAAGTACGGAAGGCGTCCTGAAGAGAGTAAGAATATTCAAGATAACGACAGGCTCAAAGGACTTCTTCTTCCGCTTCCACTGGGAGGTGCTTCCCGTGAAGACGTGGCTGAGAAGGAAAGGTTTTGTAGTCCATTGGACTCTGAGCTGTGCTGTTTGCCCTGATCAGGATGAGACACTGTTACATGTGTTTCTGCTCTGCAAGAGGGCCACACAGTTCTGGGGAGCCTTCAAAGACTTCATGAATCAAGATGTGGAGCTGCGGTAGAGCCGCATGAAGTTTTTGCTGTTTGGTAGCGGACACGATGGGGACGGTATGGCATCACTCGTTGTCCTCAGGTTGCATTCCATATGGCGCTTCACGATGGACGAAGTCGAAGGACAAGAAGAGCCCACGCCTCCTCTGGTCTGATCCCAACAGAAGCTCCACTGGGTCGGAAGCGTGCTCATAGGGCGAAGAGCTAGAAGGGCCCTGGAAGGCAGCCATCGACCAACTGAAAAGGGTGAGCTAAACCTCCGAAGGCAAGTGTACGGAATGGGAAGGATGCGCAGTGCAGTGTAGCTGGCCGTGTCGACCAGGCACAAGCTTAATTCTTCCCTGGTGTTTTCCGTCCGCGGCAATCGGAAACAGTACTGAAGCCTTATCCTCGTTAGAAAGAGCTCGGGACTTGCGGTGGTGGTTCACAGTGTGCTAGATCAAAGCGGACGGTTAAGTGTGGTGGACTGTGTGCATGGGCGAGTATTTGGTACGGGTGATCTGCGTCTACGCTCCAAATGCCCCCCCTCCCCGGAGAGGAGAGACTACTTCTGTTCGCTCAAGCAATTCGTTAGTGTCCCTTGGAACGTCCTCTTGTGCGGAGACTTCAACTGTGTCTTAAAGGGACAGTCGCATCGACCACAGATCGATTCCGAAACCACAGTGAAATGAGATTCCCCGTCCTTCACTGACCATGACTCCGAAAGTCCCGTTCCAATCGACGGAATACTTTTTGCATAATTCGTGTGTAAGCGGCGCTACAGCAGACGACGGAAGCGGGCGTCAAGCGGAACTCCCTGCTGAGAACCCTTAGCAACGTCACATGGAATCTGACCAATAAGAACGCGGCGAGCCAGAGGAGTCCCCGCGGCTTGCAGCTTGCATGAGCAAGGCCAGGGAGACGAAGGCGTAGGCACATACGGAGATGGCGGACTCGGAACGCGGAAGTGGCGAATCGTGCTGTTCAAATGCCTTTAGTAATAGCTCCCGTGACGCATATACATGTTTGATGACGGCCCATATTCGACGGATCCGCTTATTCTGCAAGTCGCTGGTGATGTACGTGCCGCAGCTGCGTTAGCGCAACAGAACGAACCTCAGGACCACTGCTTTAAGTTCGTTCATGATCGGAGTGCTCAATACTTAATCCCGTGACATTCACACTACGACGCAGGAAACAATCCAAGTGTTTGTGTGGCGTCTGTGTTCCTCAGGAACTGGATGAGTACCTATATGCTGCAGTGCTGGTGAAGTGGTAGAGTTGTGCAATGACGGCACGCACGCATCACACTTTGTTCCCAGCTCCCTGTCATCGGCCAGAACTTCTAGTGGTGTATCTACCGCATTATTGCAGCGACGATCACAGTCTTCGCCTACTGTGCCCATGATAGATAGGCACGTCGAGCAATCCTTATTTTCGTTGTTGTCGTCGTTGTTTGACCCACACGACGAATGCCCCATGAAAGTTACGAAGGCTCTAACCAACTGTGCAACTCAAGGGCCGGGATAGAATTAGAATTAGAATGAAATTACTATGCTACGTGTTTAGGAAAGTGTCCTTTCTTTTTACAGCTACGTCAGGTTCACTGCTTATTGTGTGTTTACAAGCTGAGTTTGGAGATTCCTTGGACCGAAAAACAGACGACAGATACCTGGGTGTGTCGTCCGCATGATTCGCCAACGTTTTTCCATCCTGGTCCTATCAGGACTATCATCTTTAGTGTGCCTCATTTCCTGTTCACACCTACACCATAATAGACTTACGTAGTTTCCAATTGAGAAGTGTGAAACAGAATCTGTGTTACCACAGTAATCCCGAGAAGTGCAAAGGAATAGGCAGGAGCAATAAACTACCTGGCCATAAGTGACAGTTATACTTTTAATGATAGTGTAATGCTTCTTATCGTTGGCAGTATTATAGCGTGTGAGGGATATAACACGTCAAATAATTTCAGGTAACGTTTCATAACTCACTAATGGTACAGTTACACCTCATTATCATAGTAAGTGATACATCTGTCTGGGAATGTCCAAAATTTGTCATTCCCATGGAAGATTGTTCTGCCTTGATACAGCAAAACAAATTTTGATACCTGCCATTGATCCAATTTTTTAGCACCACTGTCTTGAAAACAGCTTTCAAGACTGTAACTTCAGAGATCCTTGGCAGAGCATTACCTCTTGTCTATGTATTATAATAATTATTATAATGACAGGCAATAAGTTATGCAAATGTGAATAAAACTTTGTGTTGACTGAGTGTTGTCCATTCAAGAGCCATTGCACAAGTCCACATCCAACTCTTCACGCACAGATATTTATTATCTGCTATGCACAGACAGTTATCAGCGTGCACCACACTGGCAATGTCCCTTGGGATCTGAAGCGGGGACTCACAAAAATAAAATAAAGAGTTTTGTAAGTACTTCAATTGCAATGAAAACGGGACGATTGGACAGTAAATTGGACGGTTTCATTATAACAGTGGTACACAGGAAAAAAACTCGGGGTGTTGGGGGGGATCTGGATCGATCTCTGGGCATAACCAAGTGTAAAATTTTAGAAGGGTTAGTACATCCTGAAATGGCCCTCATGCCTCAGACCCCACTTCTCGATTAATGCACCTCCCTTTTACAGTAAGAGACCTCTTACTATCTACGGCATATCCTATCAAAGCTCACAGGACAGCAAATTTGGCCAATGCTTATGTGATAGTGCCTCGTAGAACATGCAGGTTTTCTGTTGAATTGACACTACATCTCTGGTAGCACCTTTAATGTCTGGAGGTAGGCGCATCATTTTACATTTAACCAGCAGTAATGTATAGCATTGCAAAAAGGGAAACAAGGGCTTAATCTCAACGCTGCATCAGCATCATTCATCATCTCACAATAGCGTTGTTGTTGTCAGCCTCTGCACAAAGATTTGGGTGGACCTGAAACGGACCTTTTTTTTTTCTTTTCATTTCCTGCTGTCAAGTTATTTTGTCTTGGCATGTAGCTGTGAGATGTCATTAGAAGCCATGAAGTCATTCTCTTTACTTCTTGAACTTGGATGAAGAAAGCACTGTTCTGGAAGATCCTAATTTGTCAGAGGCGTCGTAAAGGCATTAGTGTAAAAACCAGGTCTCTCAGCAAAATTGCCGTGCACACACGTACATTGTTTGATGCCGTTTCATGGATGGATGGGACTTGATCAGCAGCACCTGGTCCTTCTATAACACAGAACGTCAAAAGTGCACCTCAAGTTGGCTACGGCAACCGCAAAAACCGCCGCCCTACAGCACACAAACAGTTCACAAACAGAGAGATAAAAGGTAACTGGGAAGTGGGTTATGGCGCTTATGTTACGGACAGAGGTACTGTTTGTATAGTGCCTGTTTCTAACACCAGCACACAAACAGCGTCAGTTCTTCCTTTTAGTGATCGGGGTTCATAGTTTGCGAATTGTTCTGTGTCCAAAAATTGTAAACACATTATATGTATTTAAGTAATATACGTACCACTTGCGCTTGACCCTGTCGAACTGCCTGCAGCTGTAATACACATGAAAACCAATCATGTCTACCACATTCCACAAAAGTCACAGGTTCAGTAACAGTGAAAGTTTCATGATGACGCGTCCGACAACGAGAAAAGTCAATCACGTTCATATGAATGACATCACTTGAACTTGTTTATTGTATTTTATTTATCTAGCTATTAATCATAGGTTAGGGGATACCTTACGTTGTACCGATTTCGTCTTTTGCTGCTAAGTTACTCACGCGCAAGAGTGACAGACCCGATTGGGAAACTACATAGACATTGTGACTTACTGTCGAAGTTGCTGGCTCGCTTTGTTCGTGGAACACTGTCGGAACGGCGTCAAGTTTCAATTCGTTCCTTTTTTGTGTCAATCCAAGTTGCACTTCCATGATGTTCTCATCCAGGTACACATTATCGGTGAAATGCGAGGAGCATACACGGACAGCATGAACACTCCTTGCTTCATCTGGATACCCGCTAGTGATGTAGCTGCTTCCAACTTTCGCTTCGTCTGGGGTCTGGCTGTAGCTGTATCCTTGGCGTGCGAAATCAAACATCGAGGTTTTCGAAGGAAGTTTTCCTGGAGTCGGGAACGCTGCGTCGGTTTCCAAACGACATCCCACGCGAAGGATGCAAGCGTAGCGATAGTATCCGAGTCACTAGAAAGTGTCACATGTGAATACGGGCGACGTGCCGGAAAAAAACAAAGCAGCCCCAGACTTGGCGGCAGACGACAGCGTCCTTCACAGCGGATTAGCCAGATTCGACCTTGCGTCACGCGATGTTGTTGGCGCTGGCGCTTTCGAGGATCAAAACGAAACCGGATCTTTTAAATTCGATTCCTCATCACCCGGTCCGTTTTGGAAGGAGAAAATTTGGCAAATAGCTCGTGGTAGTGTACCGAACACATTGGTATTGGATTCGTAACCACGGTTCCGGATGCGACAGTCCCTTTAAGGAAAGAAGGCTGCAGTACCGGACTCTACTAAAAACCTACTAAATCTAGTAGTACAGTGTACACAGGGTACTCGTCTGGAACATTCGTCGGAACCACTGTAGCTTCAAGGATATCACACTGGAATTGGAGTCGACCACAATGCATCGTCTTCGTTTAACTGTCAGCTCACATGCTTTCCGCAGTACATGTTTGGCAAGGTTCACCAGGAGTGCAGTGGTTTTAATGTGGTTTTAATGCACTGATTTAAGACGAATAAAAGAAAAAAAACGGTTAGCGCGCGGTACGTATACGGCAGTGGTCGTGAGCAATGCCGAGGTTGTGAGTTCGATCCTCACCTGCCCAGGTGGAAAAACAAAGTGGAATTTCAAGTGGGTTCAGATGGAACCACTTTGTCAGCAAGGTAGGTTAAGATGGAACCACTTGGTCAGCAAAGTGGGTTAAGATGAAACCACTTGGTCAGCAAAGTGGGTTAAGATGGAACCACTTGGTCAGCAAAGTGGGTTAAAATGGAACCACTTTTTTAGCAAAGTGGGGTCAAAATGGAACCACTTGGTCAGCAAAGTGGGTCAAAATGGAACACTCCTCAGAAGTTCCTGCAGATTTCTTGGAAGACATCGATGACAAAATATCTTGGAGTTGACTTTAACGGGCAAGTTTGTGCGGAGGAGATGTGGACAAAAAAACTAAATTATGTGGCCGGCAATCTAGTTCAGTGGCACGGCAGATATATTTCCGTCTCAAACAGAGCCTACGTATGAAACTCGGTGTTGTACCCTGCCCTTCTCTACGTAGCGCAGTGCATCAGTGTCAACGAAAGCGTCTGCAACAAGTTTCACAGGAAATGTGCAACCTTCATATGGGGATCGCCGATGGAGAGCGTGAGGAGGACAAACTTATTATTCAGCCTAAGGAAAGGAGGAATCGGCTTGGTGAACCTTGCCATTAAACTGAATGTCCACAGGTTCCTGTACTTCAGGGATCAAAAGGACCCGTTCCTAAGAGCAGCGGCGCAAGTCCTGGGTAACGCATACCTCAGGCGGTGGACGGTGACTGTACGGGATGTTTCTCGGCGTGCCAAGGTTGTGGCCTTCTACAAGGAAATTGCAGAAGCAATAACGTTTGTTGAAACACTGTTTTCCTGGGAGTATCTTGAAAACGTAAGACGGAAATGGCTGTATTGGAATACAGTTGCTGCTGTCCTACCGACTCCCCTCTATAGACAATGCTTACCTCCCCAAGGTACGGAAGGCGTCCTGAAGAGAGTAAGAATATTCAAGATAACGACAGGCTCAAAGGACTTCCTCTTCCGCTTCCATTGGGAGGTACTTCCCGTGAAGACGTGGCTGAGAAGGAAATGTTTTGTAGTCCCTTGTACTCTGAGCTGTGCTGTTTGCCCTGAAGAGGATGAGACACTATTACATATGTGTTTCTGCTCTGCAAGAGGGCCACACAGTTCTGGGGAGCCTTCAAATACTTCATGAACCAATATGTGGACCTGCGGTGGAGCCGTATGAAGTTTTTGCTGTTTGGGAGCGGACCCGATGGGGACGTTATGGCATCGCTCGTCGTGCTCAGGTTGCATTCCATATGGCGCTTCACGATGGACGAAGTCGAAAGACGGGAAAAGCTCACACCTCCTCTGGTCGGATTCCAACAGAAGCTCCACTGGGTCGGAAGCGGCCTCACGGGGGAAGAGCTGGAAGGGCCCTGGAAGGGAGTCATCAACCAACTGAAAAAGGGATGAACTAAACCTCCGAAGATAAGTGTACGGAAGGGGAAGGATGGGCAGTGCAGTGTAGCTGGCCGTGTCGACCAGGCACAGGAGTGCAGTGGTTTTAACGTGGTTTTAATGCACTAATCACAATAATTTAATCACGAATCAAAGGGGGAAAAAACGGTTAGCGCGCGGTACTTATATGGCAGTGGTTGTGAGCAATGCCGGGGTTGTGAGTTCGATCCTCACCTGCCCAGGTGGAAAGACAATGTGGAATTTCAAGTGGGTTAAGATGGAACCTCTTGGTCAGCAAAGTGGGTTAAAATGGAACCACTTGGTTAGCAAAGTGGGGTCAAAATGGAACCACTTCGTTAGCAAAGTGGGTCAAAATGGAACCGCTTTGAAGCCAAACTGATTTGAAATAGAACCATATTGCTGTCAAAGTGTGCCCACTTAGACGTCCATGTGAGTCTAGTGGGAACTGTTGTGGGTTAAACTGGAACCACTTGGACTCCTAATGTACTGAAGTGGGACCCTTTTGAAGTTAGAGTGGTTTACACGGGTCCACTTGGGCGCCGAGAGGAACAATGCAACCACTTAGAAATCAGAGCTGGATAACCTCGGTGAAAGTGTAAGCATCGCTAGCGACGGAAGCAAAAGGAAGGCAATCCGATTTTGTCCGTGTCTTTAGAACCATGGCGGACGTTGTGGCGGTTGTGATGCATGCGGGAACGCGGGAATTCCATGGGTCTACTGAATCCTATCACAAATAATATATAGCTATACCGATTTTTTAGTAACCATATGCAATTTGTAGATTTGCGAAAGCCATTTCATAGGAGGTTTTGAAACTGAGTACAAGGTGGTTGTTACGACGAGAATCGCAAGTCCATCCAGAGTGTTAACGGTATAAGCCAGAGGTGAAAAGAAACGGACATGCACGCAATGAGGGAACACGCACTCTGGACTATACTAACAAAAAGGTTACAGCTTTTATTAACAGCTGCGTCAGCGAGCTGTCACTTTGGGTCACCGACAAAGGAATGTAGGATTTTACTGGACCTGCCGGTTTAGTGATACTCTTGCCTATGACTTTCACCTATCACAGTTATAGTTTTGTCTAAGGTAGTGCACTTGTTTTCATTTGTATCAACGAGCTTTATGGCGTATTTTCCGTGATGGCATCGCGTGGGCTTTGTGTGCGTCTGTCCACCTCGAATTTCGTGTAACAAAAACAGACGAGTCACGGTTGCACACCAGTGTAACCTGCTTTTATCTTCCATTTTCGTCATTAAACTGTTCGTAGTCCAGCGTGTGTGTCGTCAGTCATTCTTCGTCCATGTCTTTTCACCGCTAAGTCCATTCCATTCTGTAATATGAATGCCCCTGATGATGTAGTCATGATCATTTTCTTGGACTGCACATAATTCAGTGCGATACCAGTCAATTTTGAAGCGAGTTGATATGGATGCCTTTTGCATAAAACCGAAGTTAGTAAACATTCATTTCTGAAATCATTTTCTCTTACTGTACTCCTTGCCTCCACAGAAAGTCTTAAGTTATTGTGGAGTGGCCTCAACAAGAAAATAGCTGCCTGAAGAAAGACAGACGCCTCAAGAACACTTATGCCAATGTGTATGCTTAATTTTTGAGTGTACCGAGTTTGTTAAACTCAGTAATATTTCGAGTTTTGTTACAAGGAACATTCTTGTTTCCTTGGGCAACCTCCTCCTCATCAGTGCACACAGCAACTGTAAGTCGTGCTTGTACCTGGTGTTGGCAACAAATAAAAGCGTGCTCAGTGTTGGCATGCATTGCCCAACAATTTACTTTACTAAGACTTTATTAAGTGACTTAAGAATACATGTCTATGCAACAAATATGTATGTGCACAGAATAATTGATACACTTTTATAGGTTGCCATCAGTCACCATGTACTTGATTAGAACTGTGGATAATTTTGCGTATTAATTTCGCTTGAAAGATTTGTGGCATGTCATGCTAAAGGGGTGACATTTTGATAGACATGGTTCCTTGCAACATGTACACTTTATATTATACTCTAGAGCATGGATGAAAAAATGTTTTTCTACTTGTCATAGTTGGCGAAATGAAGCCCATGAATGCATGTACCCACCGGCTCTGATATCAAACCTTTAGTTGATAGTCCGTAAGAACACACTTCACTGTCAGAATCACTTACTGTGACTCGCTTACGGCAAGGTCGTCGGAAAGTGGGGGAAAAAGGGGCGGACGCCTCCGCTATTCTACCTAGGAAAATGGAGATCTCGCTCCAGCGTCTACTTGTTTCTGAAAAATGCTGGGAAAGGGATCAATGCAGGGAAGCCTATTTGCTGGTGAGCTTGATGACACGTGTAGCATACCTGCTGTCTTTGCCCAAGCCATGGTCAGAACACTTGGCAGAACCTTCTTATGCAACATTGCACTTGCCGAGAACAAAAATAAAAAAATAAAGGAACACGCTATCGCTTGCTTACTTCTATTTATCTAATCGCACTTAATGGAACAATCAAGCAAGCAAACTTTTACTTTGTGCTGCTCAAACGGCAATTTCCTTTTCACCTCAAGTTAATCAAGAGCACGAGGTGGCCTTCGCATATGTGCTACGCCCTTTACCATCATTGAATTGCACTGGCAGACTTGTTCGGCACATTAATGGCTCCTCTAAGACAGGTGAGGTCTCTCCCCCTTCTTGCTACGAAGAACATCCGATGCCCCTGCCATGACCAGTCCGAAAAGCGAACATTGAACCTCTGTCCGTACCATGGTAGCTCAGTCCGATTGCTTTTGTGTGAACTAGTAGCATACAGCCTAAAGAAGGTGCTGGCAGTGAATATCGAAACTGCTTGGGTTTCTATATTCTTGATGCCAGAGCCTGCACGACAATTACCCACTTTGTAGTAAAATTTGGAATACAGGATCACATTGGTGCAAATAACTGCATCTTACAATTGTCCGTAACAGCTTAAGATGAAGTGTTGCTACCGTTTGGTATTTATTTCTGTCTTTGTACTTCAATGCTGCTTTACATTGTTGCAAAATCAGCTGTGACTGTAAAAATCCGAAATAAAGGTACTATGCTCTTAAATATGTGTTGGCTGACTATAAGTGGGCTACAGAAGCGGAACCAGTTGCAAATGGTTCTTCAAAGTGGAAATATTTTCATAAACCACTTGCAAAAAATTTCCGCCTGGATGAGGAAAATCCTTTTGTAACACTGGAAGCACCAACACTCGTCTCACGATAAAATTATATCCAGTGATGACGTCCAGTTCAATTTGGCACGCTTATGTTCCCCACAGGCGCAACCGCTTAGCGCGCGGAACTTATATGACAGTGGTCGTGAGCAATGCCGAGGCAGTGACTTCGATCCTCACCTGGGGAAAGACTTTTCGTAACACTACAGGGTTCAGCTTCCGTCTCACGATAAAATCAGATCCAGTCATGACCTCCAGTGGAATTTGCCACGCTTACGTTCCCACTTTGGCGCAACCGCTTAGCGTGCGCTACTTTTATGCCAGTGGCATTGAGCAGTGCCGAGCTTCTGAGTTCGATCCACACCTGGGGAAATACTTTTTGTAATACTAGAGGGTCCAACTTCCGTGTCACGATAAAATCAGATCCATTGATGACCTTCAGTTCAATTTGACACGCTCATGTTCCCCACTGGCGCAACAGCTTAGCGCGCAGTACTTATATGACAGTGGTCGTGAGCAATGCCGAGGCAGTGACTTTGATCCTCACCTGGGGAAAGACTTTTCGTAACACTACAGGGTTCAGCTTCCGTCTCACGATAAAATCATATCCAGTGATGACCTCCAGTGGAATTTGCCACGCTTACGTTCCCACTCTGGCGCAACCGCTTAGCGTGCGCTACTTTTATGCCAGTGGCATTGAGCAGTGCCGAGCTTCTGAGTTTGATCCACACCTGGGGAAATACTTTTTGTAACATTAGAGTGTCCAGCTTCCGTGTCACGATAAAATCACATCCAGTGATGACCTCCAGTTCAATTTGGGACGCATATGTTCCGCAGTGACGCAACCGGCTAGCGCGCGGTACTTATATACAGTGGTCGTGAGCAATGCCGATGTTGTGAGTTCGATCCTCACCTGGGGAAACACTTTTTGTAACACTAGATGGTCAAACTTCCGTCTCACAATAAAATCACATGCAGTGATGGCCCCCGGTTTAATTTGGCTGAATCATGTTCCCCAGTGGCGCAGCCGGTTAGCGCGTAGTACTTATATGACAGTGATTGTGAGCAATGCCGAGGTTGTGAGTGCGATCCTCACCTGGGGAAAGACTTTTTGTAATACTAAAGGGTCAAACCTTAGTCTCACGATAAAATCACATCCAGTGATGACCTCCAGTTCAATTTGGGAGGCATAAGTTCCCCACTGGCGCAACCGTTTAGCGCGCGGTATTTGACAGTGGTCGTGAGCAATGCCGAGGTTGTGAGTTCAATCCTCAGCTCAGGATAGACTTTTTGTAACAAGTGTGACCTTTTGTAACAATAATATACGAAGTGTTGTAAACAAGCGTGACGGTCTTAGGTCAGTTATGGACTCATGTGATGCATCTATAGTTGCGCTGACTGAAACGTGGTTATCTGCATTAATCTCAAACCGTGAGTTATTTAGGTGTGAACGTGATTACAGTGTTTTCCGCGCTGATAGAGGCTCACGCACTGGTGGTGGTGTCCTCGTGGCAGTAGCCGTACACCTCAATGCAGTTATCGTGAACATTGGGTTTTAATATGTTGTCAACACGTCCGTTTTGGTTTGGGCGTCCTCCATCGATGGATCGACCATTCATGTGCAAACTTCATGATGTCCTTAATACGGTAGTTGTTCATTATCCAGGATTGCCTTTCCTAGCCGAAAAAAAGAAAACGGTCCACTTGGAATTTCTAATTGGTTCGAATGGGACCCAACAGGTCCCATGTCAAAACCTGTTGGATCGTTCAGTTCCAATTGGACTGTCCAGTTGGTAGTTGAGCACCAATTGGAAGGTCCATTTTGTTTCATGCACTCCAACTGGACACTCAACTGGACATCATGGGTCCAATTGGTCGTTTTGATAGGGAACGTCAGTTCCATTTGGTCTCTCGGTCTCCAATTGGTCCGCCCAATTAGCAGACAATTAGCAACTGTTGGCGCAATCGGCAACTGATTCCAATGTAGAGTTGTAAAGTAAGTGATGCTACTCAGTATTTCCAATACAATTAGTCAGTGCATGTCTACCTAAACTATTAATGCTATCAATAAGCAACAGTAATTTATATTAACAGTATTTTATATTTTAAGGATTAGTTCGTCCCCCGGAGAGCGAGATTTTTCGGTATAAATAGCAGAAAATGCGTAAATTATGTTTCATAGCCACAGCTGGATAGAATATAAAATGATAGCGGCAAAGAAAGTTCGTGGTTCTACATCGCACGAGTAAAGATTTCGCTGTCTTCACTTCAGTTTGAAACCGAAACCTTGATGCTATCATCGTCATGTCTGACGCAGCGCATCGGCATCACCCCAGAATCTGTTTGAACAACTTTCCGTTGGCGTCGGACGCGTCGATTGTGCAGCTCCGTGAATGTAGCGTTCCGTCTGGTTTTTCAAACCTGTAAGAACGCGAACATAATTGTATCTGTGTCGTGGGCTGCTGTGTAATGCGTAGAAGTTTCTCTTCGCACCCGTGCACCAGCTGAGTTACGAGATAGGACAAGCGGCCCGTGTATGACAGTTGTGAATTTCATGAACTCTCAAATCCGAACTAAGGTGGGTGATAGTATCTCGATAGATATCTATGTTTATCTGAACCTCCCTTATGACGTGTCATTGCCTTGCGCCAGATAGCTAATAGCTTTTTTAATAAAAAACCTGTTGTATTGTTTTCGTTTGGAAATGACCATTGTAAAGTACTTTGTTCTCAGCAGTTCTAGTCAACAACACTAGTCCGAACGTACAATAAACAGCAAGTTGTTACCTCCTGCATATGTTCGTGTGTGATATTATCTCATGAAACCGTAGCTGTAGCCCTATGTGGCAGACCCGGCAGGGCTACTTGTTTCCAATTACTGAGTCCACCTGGACCATTTGGTGTAACCATTTGGATTGAGTTGGTTAGCTAGTATGGGACCAATTGGTAAGCCTGAGCTTGCCAGTTCTTTGTAATCGGGGACCAAATGATTTCAACTGGTTTCAGTCCAATGGGTGGCAAAAACACAACTGGAATTCCAATTGATTTGAACGGGAAAATGCCCAATCGGACCAATTCCTTTTTTTCGACTGGGTTGTTCACGCTCGGTGACGTTAATTTTCCTAATATAACTTGGGAGGGTGAATCACCATGTCTTGTACCATATTCTTCGGACTGTAATGAATTCTTAGACCTGTGCTTAGACTTCAATTTAACTCAACTTGTAAAAGAGTCAACTAGGGTATAACAGCCCAGGTGAAAATCTGAACTGGAATCTGAAGTGGATCCATTTGCATGCCAAAGTGGTTTAAAGTGGAACAAACTGTTTCCGGTTTAGAGTGAAGTGGTTCCACTTGATTGCCAAGTGGTTTCCAACTGACTTTACCCAGTCTCCAGTTGAACTGGATCTGCCTGCCATCTGGTTCCACTTGACTGCCAAATGGTTTCCAACTGGTATCATTCAGGCTCCAGTTGAACTGGATGTGCTTCCATCTGGTTCCACTTGACTGCCAAGTGGTTTCCAACTGGTTTAACCCATGCTCCAGTTTAACTGGGTGTGCCTACCATCTAGTTCTAGAGTGCGAAGTGGATGTTGTATTCCACTTCGCTGGCAAGTGAACTTATCCCTGCTGGTCCACTGTAATTTTGACACCTGCCCTAGAAATATTTGCAAACCTTCATCGGGGTGAATTGAAAACGCTCTGCATTCCTTTCAGGTGCATACAGCAGATACGTGCACCGGGTCCCCCGGGCGTTTTTGCAAGATAAATGATAATCTCCATTTACATTCTATAATATATCAATTGTTTATGGCCCTACCGCAATTCGCCCGAGTTACTTTTTGTCGGTAAATATACCAGAAACATTCTCGCAGAGTACCGAAATCGAACTTTTGCGTAATTTTCACTTTAGTTTGAAACCGAAACTTTAACGGTCTCGTTGTCGACAAGTGGAGCAGACTGAGCGCCATCTGCATCAGTACGTGTTTTGAAATGTCGCGAGCGGTAGGCGGGTGGTAGCAGTTCCCGTCTTTCAACTCTTCAAGACGGGCAAAAAACGTGAATGTCTTTGAATCTCTATAGTCAAGTGCTGCATTTTGCATAGTTTCTTTGTCTCTACAAATTCTGCACCAGCTAAATCACGAAAAACTACGAGCGACGCATGTGACTGCAATTACGTACGATGGTGAGTAGTTTATGATTTGATATTTATGCATGTTTATCTGAATGTGTAGATCTACTCCCTGTTGTATATATACCGTTATTTAAAATAGCGTAAGTGCACGCTAGCTAGTGGGGGAACTCCAAGAGCCCTTGCGCATGCTTGTAACTGACTTGGTTATGTGTCTTGTCTTTTAGCTGGCAGTTCGTCATAAAAATGGAGGACGCTTGCAAGATACTATGAATCGTGCGGAATAAGGGCCAGCGCGACTGAAGTGAGAAACGCTGCGTGAGTGTTGCAGCAAAACATTTACAATTTTATGCATGGCATTAGGTGTACTTTTGCAACATGTTTTTCTACGGGTTTTTTCAATGAAACTGAATTGTTATTATTATTATTGTTGTTGTCTTTATTTACTCATGCAGAAATACATGAATACTGGGGGCCTGGCAAAAATCAGCAAAGCTGCTACACAGTTCCTACAGAATTCCCAGTTCACTCACAATCGGGTATGGACAGAAGCACTTTTTACTGGCTATCAGGCGGGTATAATGTTGTGAAGTGCACAAAATAGGATTGTAGATAAGTAGGAATGTGGGGAACTTGGAGTTGACTATTCATCTCGAAGCAGTAACAGAGGACACGGACGACAAGTGAAAAAGCAGCACTCCTATTGACTCATCGTTTGTGTCTTGTGTTGCAGCTTTGGGATGGACAGGATTGCTGACAGTTGGTGAGTCTAAGTCATCTTCGGGTGAAGTAGCATTGATGTCTATTAGTACCAATTCGTGACATGTATTTTTCTGACATGCCAAAAAATCTGTTCAGTGCAATCTACAGAATGCAAAAAGAACGCCGCCGGAGCCCATGGGGCACCAAGAACTGATGTAAATTCGTCCATATTTTATGTGCTCACGGTATATTTACGTTTGTTCATTTTGCATCTAGGTGGGAAGAAAAAGACACCACGACAGCGAAGACTTCTCCGAGTCAGACGTTTCGGACTCTGAATGTATTGTGTCAGCTGCTGAAGTAAAGAAGGCTAACAGGCCACATACTGGCAGCAGCTTTGTGAAAAGAAAGAGGAGGAAATATCACATCTTCCTTCCTGGCTTCTGTACATATTCCAGGCTAGCAGCACAGGCTGGCTCTCCTGCAGAGCCGCAACAGCAGTTCAGAATAGAAACTGATGCTGAAACCTGACTCAGCTTCAATAAACTGCTTGCAAGCGGATTCCGAAGGAACCTTGGAATCGATTCCTAGCTCGGAATCGATTCCTGGTTCCATAACCGCCTTGCAAGTGGATCCATTTGAAAATGGAAACGTGTTTCCAGCTGGAAAGCAATTCCTAGCTGGAATTCATTCCTAGCTGGAAATACATTCCAAGCTAGCAATCAATTCCAGGTTCCATAACCGACTTGCAAGCGGATCCACTTAGGGAATTTTTTCACCTGGGAGAGATCACTTCATCAACATTAGACCTTGTCTTTACTACAACGTCAATTTACTAGTCATCTATGACGTGCTTACCTGGTCTTAGTGATTACAAACTCATCCACTTTAAGCTTAACATGTCTACTGAGCGTCCAGTAAGGAAGAGAAAATTACAAGAATGCTGATTTCACAACTGTCAACAGCTTCCTTGAAGCATGGTCGTCGGATTTGCTTGGAATACATCACACGCGGTCAGTAAATGAAAACTGGAACGCTTTCAGAAACTGTGTGGAATTTCTCATGGAGAAATACATTCCGCAAAGCAGAATTTTCTCGCGGTCTGACTCGCCATGATTCAACACTCATCTCAAGAGGTTGTGAAATGAGAAAAAAATGTTATTTCGCGCCGCTAAGTGGTCTGGCAACGCAGAACGTTGGACCGTATTCTACTACACTCAGCAAAAATATAAATAGGAAGTTTTAAACGCAAAGAATACTTTCTTCGAGCAAACTCTGTCGACCATGCTAAAAGAGAATCCCAAGAAGTTTTGGAGTGTCTTCAGAGATGGGGGCGAACATGATGTTAAGCTGCAACAACCAGGTGGTGATGATATTCCGCCTGATCAGTGCACTTCCGTGTTAAATTATCAATTTTCTCAGTCGTTTTCTCACATTGCGTCTGTAGATACAGGGTGTCCACGCTAAGTGTGAACAGATTTTTTAAAAATATGACAATCACTTTTTCCGATATGAAATCAATTGCAATATAGCATATGCTGAAGGGCACTCCCTAGGGGGGCATTAACAGACTCCTAAGGCAATGTCTTAATTACCTTTCAATAATTAACTTTTTAATTATAAAAGCTACGAAGTTGCTCCAACGAGAACATCTGATCTCTTCGGTCACCAGATACCAAAACTGTTTAGAACAATAATCCGTTCGGTAGATCGTCCGCAAAAAATTCGTGAAGGAACGCCATTTTTTTCTGTATTTGGTTTATTGCGCATCTTCAAAGAAGCGGCTTTCCTTTACCCCCAGTGTGAGAGAGTGAGAGAGCACAGTGCCGCCTCATGCATCATCGAAGATTAGCTTTAACTTGCGGAAACAAAACAAAAACACAAATCTATCGGGTGACTCTATCGCGACTGCCCTTACCTTGGGCTGCATTTTCTGTTTTCTTTTAATCTTTTTCCAGGACGCAAGAGGCGATAGTGTGCTCTTTCATCCTCTCGTATTGGGGGCGAAGGAAAGACGCGTCTCTAGAGATGCGCAATGAATAAAATAAAGGAAAAAATGGCGTTCCTTCACGAATTTTTTGGGAAAGATCTATCGAACGGATTTTTGTTCTGAAAACGGCTTTGATATCTGGTGACCGAAGAGGCCAGATGTTCAGATTGGAGCAACTTCGTAGCTTTTATAATGAAAAAAGTTAATTATTGAAAGTTAATTAAGACATTGCCTTAGGAGTCTGTTAATGCCCCCTAGGGAGTGCCCTTCAGCATATGCTATATTGCAATTGATTTCATCTCGGAAAAAGTGATTGGTAGATTTTTAGAAAATCTGTTCACACTTTGCGTGGACACCCTGTATGTCATATAGCATATCAGTTAACCTTCTTGCAATGAATCCCCTAGTGTTTGACATCGTTGGGATTATGAAGGTGATTGACTCGTTAAAGCTGTCATCGTCTGCAGGCGTTGATGGAATCAATACCAAATTTCTTAAAGCAACTTTACTTTCATCAGCCGCTGTACTTTCGACACTTTTGTAACGGTCACTTGAAGAAGGTTGCGTTCCATCCGATTGGAAGGTTGGGAAGGTGAGTCTGCTGTACCAATCCGGAGACAGAAGTTCACCCTACATGCCTATATCGTTGACCCGTGTGCCATGTAAAATTCTCGAACATGTAATATTTTCACACTCAGTCAATCACTTGGATTTTCACTAATTTTTTTTTTGTCCTCACCAGCATGGATTTCGTAAATTATTTTCATGTGCTACGCAACTAGTTTCGCGAACTCATGACCTTGCCCTTATCCTTGAGTGCAGCTCCCAGGTAGATTGCGTCTTTTTAGGTTTCGCTAAATCATTTGATAAGGTTTCTCATTCTCTGCTCCTGTAATGAATAAGCAAACTTAGCATTGATAAGAAAATCTTAGTATAGATTGAACAGTTTCTCTCCTGCCGCGTTCAGTTTGTATCTATCAATGATCATGATTCATCTTGCCTTCCGGTTACCTCTGGCGTGCCGCAGGTTTCTGTACGCCCAAGCAGCACAATCCCAAGCAGCAAAATGTACTGAAAGTCGAGTGCAATAGGGGTGGACGGGTAGGCGGAAGGCCTTGAACAGACTCCTGAAACTAAAGAACATTGATAATACACATACCGTCCACCCCTATTGCACTCGACTTTCAGTACATTGTGCTGCTTGGGATGTACCGAAAGTCGAGTGCAATAGGGGTGGACGGTACGTGTCTTATCAATGTTCTTACGTTTCACGAGTCTGTTCAATGTCGTTCCACCTACCCGTCCACCCCTATTGCACTCTACTTTCAGTACATTGTGCTGCTTGGGCGTGGTCCTTTTTTATTCCTAATCTATATTAACGATCTACCTGGCGTTGTCTAATCGTCCCTCAGATTGTACGCCGACGACTGCGTTGTGTACCGCGAAATCAAAACAACCGATGACACTGAACAGCTCCAGGCCGACTTAACAGCGATCTCACTATGGTGTCAGAAATGGGCAACAGAATTAAATATCGCAAAATGTAAACACATGAGAATAACCCCTAAACTGTCGCCAGCAGAGCCATGCTGCATTGATAACGTGCCACTTCAGCAGGTATCTTCTGAGAAGCATTTAGCTGTAATCCTGTCTACAAACCTCTAATGGAAACCACACGTTAACTACATTATAAATAGGGCCAATAGTACGCTCGGATACCTTAAACGTAACTTCTCTCGTGTCCCTAGTAACCTTAAACTAAACTTGTACAAGTCGCTGATTAGACCCCATCTTGAGTACGCATCAGCTGTATGGAGCCCTAGTAACCGTACCCTGATGAACGCATTAGAGCAAGTGCAGAACCGAGCCGCGCGATTCATTCTCTGCAACTACCATCGAACATCCAGCGTGACACTAATGAAGAATTATTCCAGTCATTACAGTCCCGACGCGACTTTTCTAGCGTTTCTCTGTTTCATGAAATTTATTATCACAACACGTCGCTAAAAAACGAACTTGCGTTTTTGTATTTGTTCCCATAGCTGCAACTAACACACTGGCAGATTCATTTATTCCGCGCACAGCACATAGGTGGAACCACCTTCCTTCCTCTGTTTGCAACATCAGTTCTATCACACATTTCAACAATGCACTTAGTGAGTATTGTATGTCATTATACCTGCTTTGATACATGTGCTTTGTTCCATACCATATGCTTATTTGTCCACGAAACCTGGATTTGAATCAACTGCATTTCTTGTTTTGTTTTCTGTATGGTATATGTGTATGCCTATTTTCAGCGTAGTGCTCACTCCCCTCTGTAATGAAGAACCCTGAGCGTAAATAAATAAATAAACACTAGAGGGTCCAACTTCCGCCTCGCGATAAAATCATATCCAGTGATAACCTCAAGTTCAATTTGCGACGCCTATGTTCTCCAATGGCGCAACCGGATAGCGCGCGTTACTTCTATGACATTGGTCGTGAGCAATGCCGAGGTCGTGAGTTCGATCCTTACCTGGGGAAATACTTTTTGTAACACTAGATAGCACTAGAGGGTCCAACTTCCGTCTCACGATAAAATTATATCCAGTGATGACCTCCGGTTCAGTTTGGCACGCTTGCGTTCTCCAGTGGCGCAACCGGTTAGCGGGCGGTACTCATATGACAGTGGTCGTGAGCAATGCCCTATTGAAAATGAACATCAGAAAACTCTGATGTTTCTTGATGATTCTTGATGTCACATCAACATTTTTTTGATGTGACATCAAGAAGCATGAGGACTTTCTCGTGTGACATCAAGATTTCTTCATGCTCTTAGTGCTGGCATCAGCTGTCTCAGATATGCTTTGATGCCAGCCACCGTCCCGCTTGGTGTCACATCAGAAAGATGTGATATCCTCACAGCATCAGCAGGTTTTAAGTAGTTTCATGGCACATTAGGAACCTGCGATGTACACGATCGCACACAGTCAAGAAAAAGTGTAGCATTTAACCTTGCTTTCTCTGATCATAAAAAGAAATAAAAACCATAGAGAAACGGTCTGCAACACAGTGAGTGCACTTTTTTTATTCCATCGATCTCTGGCTATCCGATTGCACTGACGCTCTGATAACTAACCAATAGCTTAGCCTTGGGCAATCTCAAGTTGCAATTTTGCTTCAAACACAACATTCAGTGGTTCTTATGAAAACAAAAGCATTTCCAGAAATCATCCTGGAACGACCACAATCACAAGAGGTAGTACGATTCTACCATCGTCATATTTCGTCTGCCAAGCTATTGCGCGGAGATGTTGGCTCCATGCCAATTTCAACGCAGGCTCGCCCGCGCTCGCGCGTCCTGGCTTGTTCTCCACGCCACCAACCAGTCTCGCGCGTGCGCCGTTTTCGTTGGGTTTGCTTTGGCTGCTCTAACGGACGTTCCTCGTCGCCGCGTGTAGTTCGTGTAATTTCAAGCGTTCCAGCAAGTCTAAAGCGTTTTAGAGGCTTTGTATTGTTGCTCTCACTTGATGCTGTCGTTCCTGCAACCCGTCTGACATTGCAACTGTCAGTAAGTGGAAGCGTATCTTCAAACCACGAGCAGACCAGTGAGTCTCGTTTGAAATGTCAAGGTGAAGACGCTTCCCTGAATGTGAAACCAAATCGCTCTTCGCCTTCAGGATGCTTGCTGTTTCAGGTGTGTAATTAATATAACTGTGAAGTAGTATGTTCGACTGCGCATTGCATTCTCATTGTCCGATGTACTCTATTTGCAAGCGATCTGCACAACGACAGGGAGATAGAACGTTAGGTGAAATCGACTATATGCTTTGTGCAGACGATATGTCATATGTCTCTACACTGCTCTACATAGGTATCCTGCCATCCTGTTTTCTGGAACGATATTTCTTGCAGGTTGCGCTTGTATGACGCAGCGGCCTCCAGCAAGAGAAACGCAAGCACCGTGTTCAATGTGGTGGGGACTCTTGCTCGACATGGCAATGCTTCGAAGTGCTTTTTCGGAAGACGGACAAGTTGGACCGGAAATGAGGACCTAGGTGTGCTCTTTTTCGTTGTTGTTCATCGTTTGATAATTACCAGTTTTGTGCCCCCGTGAGTTCAACGCTGAGGTATGTGATGATAAATGGATATGCGTTGAAAGGTACCTACTCCGGAGTGGTTAAAGTGCTTTGTTGCTGCTATCTTCTGTTTCGTGAGTGTTCTTGTCGGTACTCATCTACCGCAGGCATGAGGGGCTCTTTTTGCACACCATTTCAGAAAACAAAGACTGCAGCATTTTCAAGGTTGCCATAAGCAACATCAATGCAGCTCTCATGTCAACATCAGCATCATGACAACTGTGATGTTGACATCATCATCAGAGCAGCTGTGATGTTAACATCAGATCTGATGTGATTTGGGACACTGTCTTGATGCTAACATCAGCTGATGTTAACATCAGAATCAGAGCGGCTCTGATGTTAACATCAGCTGGTGTTAGCATCAAGACAGTGTCCCAAATCACATCAGACCTGATGTCGCTTTTTTCAATAGGGTGCCGAGGTTGTGAGTTCGATCCTTACCTGGGGAAAGACTTTTTGTAACACTAGATAACACTAGAGGGTTCAACTTCCGTCTCACGATAAAATTATATCCAGTGATGACCTCCGGTTCAGTTTGGCACGCTTGCGTTCTCCAGTGGCGCAACCGGTTGATTCCAGTTCCTGGCACCGAGGTGAACGGACGCGGAATGAGCTCCCTGCGAGCGGCGGCAACGGCTCCGAGCCGGGATGAAGTTAGGCCTAGTGCTTCCCAGACAGAGTACAAGACCATCCTACCTACTATTACGCCAGGTAACTTATCGCCTAACACGGTCATCATGCATGCGGATCCCTCCGCTAAACCGTACAAAGTGCTGGACTTTGATGCCCCACTGAGAGACGTTGTTGATAGACGAGAGATTTGTGCATTAGGGGCTTACCGCTATAACCACGTGTGGGCCATAACGTTCAGGAGCGAGACAGAGAAGGCGAAGCTGCTGAAGCAAAAGGAGATGCTTGTGAAAGACAAGCGGTGCATCGTAATCGACCCAAACGCAAAAGAAATAACTCTGAAGCTTCACTGGGTCTCTACGATTTTAGCTGATGACGTAATCCGCAACGCTATGACAGAGTATGGTGACGTCCTGGATACGGCAAGAGAGACGTGGAAGTGCGCTGAATTTGCTGGCATAGAAACGACGACTCGGATAGTCAAGCTGCGGCTACGCGAAGGATCCACCGTCGACCAAATTCCATACATGATCCATATCAGGGGCGACCCGTTACTTGTTTCGGTGCCGGGGAAGCCGCCATTGTGCCTGCGGTGCAAACAGGTAGGGCACATACGCAATCAGTGTACGGCGACATGGTGCAAGAAATGTAAATCGTTTGGTCATGACCCAGAAGACTGTGTGCAAACCTACGCCAGCAAGACTCGGGGGCAAGGTAGCGACACGATTACAGAAAATCTAATGGACCAGGAAGAAGCGGATAAAACTGAAGATAGTACCCAGGAAAACAAGGACGTTGGAAAAGTTCCATCCCAAGAAGAGGGCACGAGCAAGAAGCGAACACAGATACCAAATGAGGAATGTGATAACAAAGACACAGAAGATAGCGACGCAGATATGGCCGAAGTAGAGGAAAATTCAATGAAAAGGAAAAGAGAGTCAGAGAGGCATGCCACCACTGTAAAGGACTATCTAAGAGAGCAGAGAAAGGACGCAAGGTTTGAAAGTAGATGGAAGAAAGGGGACGCCCCGATGCCGGTGGTCCCGCTGGAGGAAGCTGGTGCATCACAGCTGAACGACCTTCACTTCACGGTCACCCAGTAACCAGCGGTCGCTTTCCAAACTCGTTCTATGTCAAGAAAAAAAATAAGAGTGGCAACTTTTAACACGTTCAGTCTGATTCGGCAAAACAGAAAGCACTGGCTCATGGAAATGATAAAGGAACACAAACTAGACATTATCTGCCTCCAGGAAACGAAGATCTCTACCGCGGAACAAGAGAAGGACCTTGTTAATTTCTTTAAACGTAACTACTACTGCTACCACTCCACAGGCACTGGTCACAGTGCGGGGACAGCGATATTTGTGAAGAAGGACAGTAACGTCACCGTCGTCGACACCATCCTTGACCAAACCGGCCGATTTACCTGTGTCGATCTGCTCATCGCCAACCAGTTAGCGCGAGTAATTTGTGTCTACGCGCCAAATATAAGGGACGACAGGAAAAACTTCTTCTCTGAGCTGAGAGCTTTCGTGGACACACCGGCAAAAGTTGTATTCTGTGGCGGCTTCAATATGGTAACCAGCAAGTATGACTGCAGCTACCCCTTCAGGAGGGACGCTAGTGTGACGGAATTCAAGAAGCTGGTGACAGATTTCAGTTTGGTCGACGTTGCTGTGGTAGGAACGGAACCCAGTCAGCGGTACACTCACTGGCAAGGTGCGTCCCATGCAAGACTCGACAGAATCTATTTCTCCGCTGACTGGGACAAGACGGCCTGCAACTACACCGTCACGCCGGTACCTTTCTCGGACCACGGACTCGTCAGCGTCGACATCGATCTCAGCGCTCAGGCCACAAGTTGCATCAGCAAGGCAAGGTCTTATTCGTGGAAGCTCAACGAAAGCATCCTGGAAGAAGAGACTTTCTGTCAGGAAGTGGAAAACATGATCACAGAATACAGGAGCGGAAACAGTATCAACGCCGTTACGTGGGAGATCTTCAAGACAAACTTCAAGAACAAAGCAATATCCTATAGTCAGTCAAGAAGCTTCAAGGAGAGGGAACAGGCCCGGTCACTTACCAAAGACCTCCGTGTGTTAGTCGCAGAGGAAGACCACACCCCCGGACGGTATACGCAGGAAATTGGAGAAGTGAAAAAGCAGCTTCTTGAAATTTTGGAAAAACGATACAAAGGTGCAGCAATTCGGAGCCGGCTAAACACGGTGTCGCGTGAGGAAACGCCCAGCAAAGTATTCCTCCTACGGGAAAGAGAAAGGGGATCGTTCAACGCCATTACATGTTTGAACAGTCCAGACGGCACTGCGACATCGCAAGAGGAAATCGAAGGACTGTTCTACGAGAAGTTCCGCGGTCTGTTCTCGTCATCAACGGGGACAAACGTTACCGATGCTATAAGCGGCCTAGACTTGCCGGCAGTAAAGACAGAAGTAGCAGAAGCAGCGAACGGTGAAATAACAACGGGGGAGATAGAGAGAGTTCTCCGAAAGCTGGGAAGAAACAAAGCTCCGGGACCGGATGGAATTGGATCAGCATTCTATAAAAGGTTCGCTACCTTGCTCTCCCCAATCTTGAAGTTGGTGTTCGACGACATCGCTTCGAGAAAGCTGCTTCCGCCATCAATGCGTCAATCCTTCACCGTCCTTATCCCTAAGAAGAACCCCAAGAACAGCGAAGCTCCAACAGTTAACGATTTTCGACCAATCAGCCTTCTCTGCACTGATTACAAGATATTTGCCAAGGTTCTCAATAACAGATTAGAGGGTTGCCTGCGGGCTGCCATTGGTCAGCATCAAGTCTACGGAGTCAAGGGCAGGTCGATCGCACGAAACTTACACGTGATGCGGGCGGTGTGCGAGGCTGCCGAAACATTACCTGCACGGCTGTGCGTTCTCCAGGTTGACCTGCGGCAAGCGTTCGATAGAGTCAGTCACCAGTACCTCTGGGCGGTTCTAGAAAAACAGAAGGTCGGGAGCTCCCTAATGGCCTGGATAAAGCTCTGCTACGAAGACATCAGCACACGATTAGTAGTGAACGGGAGGTTAAGCAAACCCATACCGATTCATTCATCAGTAAGGCAGGGGTGTCCACTTTCACCGCTTCTGTTCGCTGCATACCTGGAACCGCTATGTCGCATGATCAGTTCCAACGAAAGCATTCAAGGGCTCAAGATAGGCACGGAAAGCATCAAGCTTCTCGCGTATGCCGATGACCTAACCGTAGTGTGCACCACTGTTGAGGGAGTCCAACAAGCACTAGACACCATTCAGGAGTTCTCGAAGCACTCCGGAGCAGAGCTCAACCTCAGCAAGACATTAGGCAGCTGGCTTGGACCGTGGGAAGAAACTCCAACCGATCTTCTTGGCCTGCAGTGGACAAACAAGGTTGAGAAGTACCTCGGAGTAGAGTTCGACTTAAGAAAGCAAGCAGCACACCTATGGAACCCCAAATTGAGCCGGCTCAGGCACTCGCTGACCCCCTGGCACGGACGGTTCCTCACGCTCTTCAACAAGGCGTATGTATGCAATTCCTGCTTGTACCCAGCAGTGCTGTATACCGCCCAATGCACGAAATACAACAATGAAGTGGTCAACAAGTTCCACCGACTGTGTGCCACCTTTGTGTGGAATTCTCCAATGGAAAAGATGCGACGGTCGAACCTCTTCTTGAGCCCAAGCAAAGGTGGATTTGGACTTGTGAACCTCGACATTAAGCTCAAAGTACAGAGGTTCCTCTACTTCAGGGACCAGGACGATCCATTCCTCAGAAGCTGCACACAGACACTTGGAGCACACCACCTCCATAGGTGGACAGTGCCACTAGAAAATCCGGCAAGGGCAAAGGAGACCCGGGCGTTCTACAGGGAGATCGGAGCGGCTATTGCCTTCTTTGAAAGGCGGTTCTCTTGGGACTACCTCAGCAAGGTTAAGCGGAGAAAGCTCTACTGGGATACTGTAGACAGCGTGACACCAGAACCGCTCTATCGGAAGTTCCCTCTCACAACAGAAGCCCAGAACGTCTTCGAAAGGCTACGCAAGCTCTGCGTACCATCCGGCGCGAAGGACCTCTTCACAAGGTTCCACTGCGAAGTGTTGCCGGTCAAAGTCTGGCTGCAGAGAAAAGGGTTCTTTGTCCCGTGGTCAGTGAGGTGTGACCTGTGCAGCGCTGAAGAAGACCTGTTTCATGTGTTTGTAAACTGCAAACGAGCTCGAGATTTTTGGGAGCAGTTCAGAGCGTGCACCGGTCTGGACATCAACATTGACTGGTTTTCGCTAAAATTCCTCGTGTTCGACGGCTGCGAAGACAACTACACGTCGGCCGCTCTGGTAGTCATCGGTCTCCACTCCTTATGGCGGTACAGGATGGCCATTTCTGAAGGCAAAGCCAAGCCGAAGACACCATGGAACCACTTCCTCACCAGCCTTGAATGGGTGCTCACGGTGGTGACAGCACGGGAAGACGATATCACTTGCAGCGGACTCAGGAGCCTGCTGCACACCATCACAGCAAGGAACAGGAACGCCAGCTGGTGAAAGACAGCGATGTGAAGGCACCTGCTTGGAGCAACAAGAGGGTACCGAAGAGTACCACGGTGAAGACGCCGCAGACCAAGCTGAACACGAACAAAATTAGCAAACGGCACACCCTATTAACTTACAGAATGGCGAAGTAGCCATTGAGGTTTTATGTACGTTTTAGCATGGAATAAAAGTTCGCAAAAAAAAAAAAAAAAAGTGGCGCAACCGGTTAGCGCGCGGTACTTATATGACAGTGGTCGTGAGCAATGCCGATGTTGTGAGTTCGATCCTCACCTGGGGAAACACTTTTCGTAACACTAGAGGGTCCAACTTCCGTCTCATGATAAAATTATATCCACTGATGACCTCCGGTTCAATTTGGGCCGCTTACGTTCCCCAGTGGCGCAACCGGTTAGCGCGCGGTACTTATATGACAGTGGTCGTGAGCAATGCCGAGATTGTGAGTTCGATCCTCACCTGGGGAAAGACTTTTTGTAACACTAGATAACACTAGAGGGTCCAACTTCCGTCTCAGGATAAAATTATATCCACTGATGACCTCCGGTTCAATTTGGCACGCTTGCGTTCTCCAGTGGCGCAACCGGTTAGTGCGCGGTACTTATATGACAGTGGTCGTGAGCAATGCCGAGGTTGTGAGTTCGATCCTCACCTGGGGAAACACTTTTCGTAACACTAGAGGGTCCAACTTCCGTCTCATGATAAAATTATATCCACTGATGACCTCCGGTTCAATTTGGGCCGCTTACGTTCCCCAGTGGCGCAAGATTCTACTTCCGGCTGCGAAGGCAAACGGTCGTGGTTATCATGAGCTCCTCAGGAGCGGTTTCAACGGCTAGGCCTAGCCGGGCTAATACAGTACAGGTAGAAACGAAGGATAAACCTGGATATCGTCTCATCATGCCACCATTACCTACAGGCAAGTTTGCTCGGAATACGCTTTTTTTGCACGCAGACCCGAGTGGAAGACCTTATAATGTGCACCATTTTGGTGAAGCCCTTGAAGGAAAAGTGACTAAGGAAGATGTGGCGAACTTCGGAGTGTACCAGTACAATCACGTTTGGACCATATGTTTTCATCATGGTGTAGCGAAGGACAAATTATTGGCAATCGGCGAAATAGAAGTGAAAGGAAGAAAATGCAAAATAATTGATCCTAATGTGAAAGATGCCACCGTTAAAGTGCACTGGATACCGAGAAACATTCCGGATGAAGCAATGATTCGAACCTTATCAGCCTTCGGAAAGGTGAAAGAAGTGAACCGACAAAAGTGGAGGACTTCATTCTTTGAAGGGGTGGAATCAACAACGCGGGAAGTGATCGTGGAATTGAAGGAAAATGTTTCTGTTGACGACATGCCCCACTTAACCTACGTAGCGGGATGCCAAGTGCTATTAGACATACAGGGACGTGCCCCGCTATGTTTGAGATGCAAGCAGGTAGGCCACATTAGAAAGGCTTGCAATACACCATGGTGTAAAAAATGTAGGAAATATGGGCATCAGGATGAAGAATGTGTGTCTACGTATGCATCGCGAACCAAACAGAGGGAAGATCCTGCAAGAGAAATGCATGTGGAGGACACGGACAGCGACATCCAGATAGATGAAAAAGAAGAGAAGACTGAACAAAGAAATGAATCCAATGGAAGCGGAGATATAGCGACAAACATGGAGGTAGAGAATGAGAAGCAAGGCGCTGAATTGCAGCGTGACGACCAGCAACCAACGAGAAGATGGGTTAGTGGACTATTACAAGCAAGCAGTGTTTCTGCCGGCAATGAAAATGAACAACGTGGATCTACGTCCTGTGCGAAACGACTCAAGCAGACCGATTTCAACGTAACTTCATCTCTTACACCCCAAGAAATCGGAGCGTCGTGTTTGGATAATGTGCCTTTTGGAAATATATAGCAGCGGTGCGTTCCCACTTCAACCTCATAACAGCTGAAAACACGTTAAGTATGCACCACTTCAATTTTTGCAGACACACCATTGCATGAAAGAAAAAAGTATTACTGTGGCTACTTTAAACATAAGAGGTCTGAATTCACGGAAAAAGCAATATCAGCTGAAGCGTTATCTGGAAAATTTCCCAAGCCTAGATGTGATAGCGATACAGGAGACAAAAATAAGTTCTCAAGAAGCCACTGAAGATTTAATCACTAACGTGTTTCAACAGAGTTATGATGTTGTCGTCAGCCATGCAGATGGCTACTCGGCGGGAACAATATTATGTTTACAAAAAAGAGAAGATATGATACCGCTGCAATATGCAACTGATGATCAAGGCAGGGCAGCTCGTCTCGATGTCCTCATAGATAACGACCTGTGGCGGTTTATTGCTGTGTACGCACCTAATGAAGCTCAAGAAAGAGACTCTTTCTTCGAATCGCTGACAAAGATTATAACAGAAGTTGATAACACAGTGCTCCTGGGTGACTTTAACTGCACCTTGAAAGATAACGACAGAAGTAATGTAAAAGGGACAACTGATAAAGGTACAGAAGCTTTACGAAGCATAATACGAAACTCAGGCATGATAGACGCACTTGAATATGCAGCGCCAAAGACACAGAGATTTACTCATTTCCAAAAGAATGCCCATGCCAGGTTAGATCGTGTGTATGTTACGGCGTCAAGTACGAAGAAAGTCTGCAAATACCGGGTGGAACCAGTGTACTTCAGTGATCATAGTCTCGTGGAAGTTACATTGGGAAAATCCGAGCCTTTAGAATCATACAAGCAAGGATGGGTGCTTTGGAAATTTAATGTGAAATTGTTGGAAGACCAGAAATTCGTGGATGATGTCAAGAAGGAAATCGCAAGGATCATACCAGGCAGTGGAACCCAGATTTTATTCTGGGAACAATTCAAGCAGCGAATACGATTCCTTGCTATCGAGAGAAGCAGCATCATAGCGTACCAAGCAAGATGGCGTGAAGACGAATTAAAGAAAAAACTGCACAGTGTCACGTTACTGGAATCGGAAAGTCCAGGAAGATACTATAAAGAAATGGAAGATATAAAATACGAGCTTGAATTGATAAATCACTCCAAATATGAAGGCGCAAAAATTAGGGCAAGATCGCAGCAATTTCTTCCAGATGAGCTACCTGGTAAACGGCATTTCACTCAAGAAATGCAATATGCGAAGAAGAAAGTTATACAAGAAATCCAGCATGAAGGAAAAATAATCAGTGAACAGACAGAAATACACAGATGCTTCGAAGAATATTATGAAGAATTAATAGGTAAAGAAAGAAAATCGAAACTGACGGACTGTGAAAACCAATGGAAGCTGACGCAGCTAACAATGGAAGACCAAGAAATGTTAGACCAGCCATTACAACTACAAGAGATAAGAGCGGCAATGACATCATTGGGAAAGAACAAGACACCGGGACCTGACGGACTAGGGGCCGAGTTCCATCAAAAGTTTGCCGATTTGTTATCACCGGTGTTATTAGAAGTATATCGGGAAGCCGAAAGAGAAGGATTGCTACCTGGATCGTTTCGACGATCACACACCGTCCTAATACTGAAGAAAAAGGCAGAAGGAAGAATACCATGTGTCGCAGACTACAGGCCTATCACACTCAGCAATGTAGATCATAAACTGTATGCCAAAGTCCTCGCAGCTAGGCTGCAGAAAGTCATGGGAACCCTCGTCGCAAATCATCAGACCTGTGCCATCAGGGGTAGAAGCATCCAAACGAACATTCATGTGCTCCGTACTGTAATTGATGTATGCAGGCAAGAAGGTGATCAGGCGGCAGTCATTGAGGCCGACTTATCGAACGCCTTTGACCGTGTGAGTCATGATTTCTTATTTTCCACTCTCCAGCAGATGAATGTCGGAAAGGTGTTCACGGAACGTCTTCGTCTCTGTTACAACGCGGTGACGACGAAACTAGTAATTAATAATAAGTGCACACGTGCAATCCAACTGAAATCATCGGTACGACAGGGGTGCCCATTATCCCCACTACTCTTCGACCTGTATATAGAACCACTGTGCCAAAGTGTTTTAAGCAACATGGATATAAGAGGCTATCACCTGGGTGACAGCATAGTGAAGGTCTTGGCTTACGCTGATGACTTGACGTTTGTGGTTGAGGACAAAAAGAGTGTTGCGGGAGTGCTGAAGGAAATTGAAGAATTCTGTAAGTTGTCGGGTGCCAGGCTTAATAAGGAAAAATCAGTTGGTATATGGGCTGGACAATGGGGCTCTACACCAGCGATGTATGAGGGTATAAGGTGGCAGTGTAATCCGACTGTATACTTAGGTGTCCCCCTGCAGGAAACCAGAAACACTAATGGGATGTGGACAGAACTGTGTAAAAAGGTGCAAATTCGTGCAAACATGTGCAAAGGGAGAGAGCTGTCCATCTTCCAAAGGGCAAGTGTCTGCAATGTGTTCCTTGTGGCAAAAGTTGTCTACCTGTTACAAGTGATGCAGTGTTCGAGGAGCAAAATTCAACAATTTCACCGTGTGTTTGCAACACTGATATGGAAATCAAACTTCGAGGCAATGCGAAGGAACAACTTGTTCAAAGCAATACGTGATGGGGGAGTAGGACTACAGCATCTGTTTGTCCAAAAACTACTTATGAGGCTCTTTTTCTTTCGCAAATGCAGGTACCCTGTTTTGTGTGAAATGCTGCAGAGTGTTGGACAGGTATATCTACCGCAGATTGTGGTAGGGACTGTGAAACGTACGTTTGTGTTGTCTGGTTTCTACAATGATGTGGTGGAAAGTATAAGGTTCCTACTGACTAGGTTTACAAGAGACTATGTGTTCAGTGTGTCAAGAAGCAAGCTAAGAGCGGATCTCATTGAATGCCTCTTTCCAACTCCAATATACAGACAAATTCCGAGTGACTGGCCAGGTACTGATGTACTTTGCCGTGTTAGGAAAATGCCGATTAAGCCAGCGCTAAAAACATTTTTCTTCAAGATACATACAAACACGTTGCCCGTGAAATCGTGGCTGGCAGCGAAAGGAATATTCGTACCATGGTCAGTTAACTGTCGTTACTGCAGAGAACCTGAAACTATTGAACACATTTTTCTTTATTGTACAGAGGCCCAGTTCCTGTGGCAAGACCTCAGTATTTTAATTGGGAAAAGTTTGCGACTTAACCCCCACACGATGCGCTACTTACCCTTAGCAGAGAAGAAAGGGCCACGATATGACGTCTTGTGTGTAGTCGCATTGTACTCATTATGGAAAGTCATCATTGCTGGCAGAAACGAGGAGCCCATGAGACCACCGATGGTATATTTAAGAGAAGAACTAAGACAAATGAAACGATATGCTGAATACAGAGGAGAAGTACCGGAATGGCTTGAACGATTCTGCGGCTGTGTTGCTCCAAGTCGGAGTCCACTCTTTTAAATGCAAGTGTTTTTAATGTGATGTCAAGTTAAAATGTATCGAAATAAAAATGGTAAAAAAAAAAAAAAAATCCCCAGTGGCGCAACCGGTTAGCGCGCGGTACTTATATGACAGTGGTCGTGAGCAATGCCGAGATTGTGAGTTCGATCCTCACCTGGGGAAAGACTTTTTGTAACACTAGATAACACTAGAGGGTCCAACTTCCGTCTCAGGATAAAATTATATCCACTGATGACCTCCGGTTCAATTTGGCACGCTTGCGTTCTCCAGTGGCGCAACCGGTTAGTGCGCGGTACTTATATGACAGTGGTCGTGAGCAATGCCGAGGTTGTGAGTTTGATCCTCACCTGGGGAAAGACTTTTTGTAACACTAGATAACACTAGAGGGTCCAACTTCCGTCTCACGATAAAATTATATCCAGTGATGACCTCCGGTTCAGTTTGGCACGCTTGCGTTCTCCAGTGGCGCAACCGGTTAGCGCGCGGTACTTATATGACAGTGGTCGTGAGCAATGCCGAGATTGTGAGTTCGATCCTCACCTGGGGAAAGACTTTTTGTAACACTAGATAACACTAGAGGGTCCAACTTCCGTCTCAGGATAAAATTATATCCACTGATGACCTCCGGTTCAATTTGGCACGCTTGCGTTCTCCAGTGGCGCAACCGGTTAGCGCGCGGTACTTATATGACAGTGGTTGTGAGCAATGCCGAGGTTGTGAGTTCGATCCTCACCTGGGGAAAGACTTTTTGTAACACTAGATAACACTAGAGGGTCCAACTTCCGTCTCACGATAAAATTATATCCAGTGATGACCTCCGGTTCAGTTTGGCACGCTTGCGTTCTCCAGTGGCGCAACTGGTTAGCGCGCGGTACTTATATGACAGTGGTCGTGAGCAATGCCGAGGTTGTGAGTTCGATCCTCACCTGGGGAAACACTTTTCGTAACACTAGAGGGTCCAACTTCCGTCTCATGATAAAATTATATCCACTGATGACCTAGGGTTCAATTTGGCCCGCTTACGTTCCCCAGTGGCGCAACCGGTTAGCGCGCGGTACTTATATGACAGTGGTCGTGAGCAATGCCGAGGTTGTGAGTTCGATCCTCACCTGGGCAAACACTTTTCGTAACACTAGAGGGTCCAACTTCCGTCTCATGATAAAATTATATCCACTGATGACCTCCGGTTCAATTTGGCCCGCTTACGTTCCCCAGTGGCGCAACCGGTTAGCGCGCGGTACTTATATGACAGTGTTTGTGAGCAATGCCGAGGTTGTGAGTTCGATCCTCACCTGGGGAAAGACTTTTTGTAACACTAGATAACACTAGAGGGTCCAACTTCCGTCTCAGGATAAAATTATATCCACTGATGACCTCCGGTTCAATTTGGCCCGCTTACGTTCCCCAGTGGCGCAACCGGTTAGCGCGCGGTACTTATATGACAGTGGTCGTGAGCAATGCCGAGGTTGTGAGTTCGATCCCCACCTGGGGAAAGGCTTTTTCTAGCACTACAGGGTCCAACTTCCGTCTCATGATAAAATTATATCCACTGGTGACCTCCGGTTCAATTTAGCCCACTTACGTTCCCCAGTGGCGCAACTGTGGCTCGTGATTCTACTTCCGGCTGCGAAAGCATACGGACGTACGAAACATGGGCTCCGTGGGAGCTGCGACTAATACGGCTAGGCCTAGCCGGGATTCTTCGAATGGTTCTGCTGCGGCACACGAAAACTACAGACTACTTCTGCCCACCCTGCCTACAGGCAATATTTCGCTCAACACCATTTTTCTACATGCTGACCCTTCAGGTAGGCCTTATCGTGCAGACGACTTCGCAGAGGGCGTGTTTTCTGTGATCAGCAGAGAGGATGTGGCCCAATTCGGCGCGTACCTGTACAACCACGTTTGGGCGTTGACGCTTCATTCCGCATTGCCGAAAGAAAAGCTGGCTGCAAAGAAGCATATCACCGTAAAGAATACAAAATGCCTTATCATCGACCCAAACCAGAAAGAATTGAACATCTCCGTGCACTGGCTGCCCATGCACGTCTCGGATAACGCGGTTATAAATGTGCTCAGCGCCTACGGCAAGGTTGACAAGATTGAAAGAGAGCGTTGGAGATCAACAGCGTTCGCCGGAGCGAAAACCACGACGCGTAGGATTGCTCTTGTTCTACGAGATGGTGTGAGTGTCGAATGTTTACCCATATTTTGAGGATTCTTGGAGGGCAAGTTTTGATTGACATTCCCGGAAGACCACCCCTGTGCCTACGTTGCAAAAAAGTTGGACACCTCAGGAAAGTGTGCAAGTCGCCATTTTGCACGGTGTGCCGAAGCTTTGGCCATGAGGCCGAGGACTGTGTGAGCACTTACGCGTCAAAGACAAGGGCATCTGTCGATGATAGCGCTGCAGTGGATATGGTGGACGTAGAAGAAAGCGCAGCAGTGAGAAGCAGAGAAGAACAGGAGAATTATCCATCGGAGACGCAGGAGCGAAAGAGCGAAGGTGTAATCGATGGTAACATTCGACGCACAGAGGAGGTGCACAGTCCAGAAACAGTCCATAATGCAGGGAACGATACGGAGCCCATTCAGGAGGGAACTTCAACCCGAAAGGAAATGGACAGCGGGGATCAGCAACCAACAGATGATCCAAATGAACAGCAGGCAGCTATTGACATATCGGCAGAAGCAGCGTCGGACAAAACTGACTCGGCACAAAATCCTGCAGAGCCCGTGGAAGAAGTTGTGGAAAATACACAACCTTCAACTTGGAAGACTTCGGAAAGAGAGGGAAAAGGGGGCGATGGTGCTGGATCTACAAATCAACTACCGCTGATCTGCAATGAGGAGAGCGGACGATGTGCAGATAGTGGCCGAAATGATCTGAAATGGAAGGACGCCATCTCAAACTTAAGGAAATCGAGGTACACACCTGCCCCGCTAATAACCCCAGAAGAACGAAGGCAACGACTTCAGCTTCTCAAAGGCCAAAAGTAAGCATCTTATTTAAGACCATACACCATGAAAGCCAAGTTAAAGATAGCAACGTTGAACGTAAACAGTCTGATACGGAAAGAAAGGAAAGCCTGGCTGAAGACTGCAATTTTTGAAAACAGCCTCGACATAATTTGCATACAAGAAACGAAGATATCGTCGAAGGAGCAAGAGGTCGAGTTCGTAGAATATTTTAAACAGCAATTCATCGTGTTGCACGCATCGGCTGTAAATGGAAGCGCAGGGACAGGGATCATGATCAAAAAGAGAAGCGGTGTCACCGTCATCGATTATGAATTGGAGCAGAACGGGCGTGTGGTGTGTATGGACTGCGTTTGGAATGAAGAGATCATACGCGTGATAAGCATATATGCCCCGAATGAAGATAACGAACGGAAACTTTTCTTCGAAACCAGCGTGTCTCATTTTCTAGACACAAGAAGTAAACTGATAATAGCGGGAGACTTCAACTGTGTCTGCCGACCTCAAGATTGCACCTACAAAAATCTGAAGAAACAGAACAGCGTGAAAGAGCTAAAAAGGTTGCTGCAGGAACATGACCTTCAAGATGTAGCAATTGGAAATGAAGATGCCGCGGCAAAATTTACGCACTGGCAAGGCAGCTCACATGCCAGGCTGGACCGTATCTACCTCTCCGGTGAAATTAAGCTGCGCACAACCATGTACAGAGTCGTACCAATGGCTTTCACATATCACGGATTAGTAATCGCTGATCTTAAATGGGACAACAAGGGCAATCGGCACCGCAACTTACCCTGGAAAGTAGCAAAAAACGCTGCAAAGTGTTACAAACCGTACAGGGGTAGGCAAAACAGTAACGTGCGCACGTTACTGTTTTGTCTACCTCTCTACGGTTTGTAACACTTTGCAGCGTTTTTTGCTACTTGCTATGGAATACCAACTAGCCCAACGGTCTGCGTTATTTGACTTTACCCTGGAAGCTAAACGAAAAAATTCTCGAAGATGAAAAGTTCAAGAAGGAGATAAGGGACCTGATTAACAGTATGAAGGGGGATGGAGTGAACGCCGCTTCCTGGGAAATCTTCAAGGAACAAGTGCGGCTGAAGGCCATTGAGCGTTCAGAAGCAAGAGCTTTTGAAAGCAGAAGCGAAATGAAAACATTATATGGAAGCCTGATGACGATATTAAAAGAAGAGGAGGCATGTCCTGGAAGATTTACAGCAGATATTAAAGAAATCAAGAAGCGCATACTGGAGCGGATGCGGGAGCGCTACGTCGGAGCACAGATACGAAGCCGTGTGGAAGTCATTCAACGTGATGAAGCACCAAGTAAAGTATTTCACGCACGTGAACGGGAAAGAGTTATGAAGAATGAGATAAAAAGATTAAAGACAGAAAGTGGACTATTGAAAGACAATGAGGCGGTGGAGGTAGCACTGTACAACCACTACAAAGACCTGTTCGAGAAGCAGGATAACGCACCAGGATTGAATGCAGAACTCTTCAAGCACATGCCAAAGCTCACCGATGCTGACAGAGAAAAAGTGGACGGGAGAATAACGCAAAGTGAGATCAGCCGTGTGATCAAAAAGCTTCCAAGAAACAAAGCTCCGGGTCCTGACGGCCTAGGCTCAGCGTTCTACAAGGCTTTCCAGGAAGATCTAACGCCGATCCTCGAAACAGTCTTCGAGGACATTAAATGCCGGCAGTTGATGCCACCGTCCATGCGGAAGAGCCATACCGTGCTAATACCGAAAAAGTCGACTCCGGACGGCGCCTTCTCAGCGTCAGATCTGCGCACTATAAGCTTACTGTGCACAGATTATAAAATCCTGACTAGGGTGCTCGCTCGACGGCTTGACAGTCTGCTCGACAAGATCATCGGTGGACATCAGAGCTACGGAGTCAAGGGTCGAACAATCGCGGTCAACCTCCATACCATGAGAACGGCATGCGAAATAGCCAGAGTGACGGGTTACCCGTTGGCTGCCTTCCAAGTAGACTTAAGTCAGGCATTCGACCGAGTGTGCCACGAGTTTTTGTTCCACCTCTTACAGTGGATCGGCGTAGGAGGAAACCTGGAGCAGTGGATTCGAATCTGCTACACAGAGATCTCAGCACAGCTGATTGTAAACGGGAACATAGGGCGAAGGTTCGCCGTCAAGAGTTCCGTTCGGCAACGTTGTCCAATGTCACCGGCCTTGTTTTCACTTTACCTCGAGCCACTCTGTCGCCTGATTATGAACAACAAAGAAATCAGCGGACTCAATCTAGCCCAACAGGAGATCAAGATCCTGGCGTACGCAGACGACGTGGCTATCATCTGCATGGATGAAGAACATGTGAAGAGTGCGCTGCAAACGTTGCTATCCTTCTGTGAAACATCAGGAGCTAAAATCAACACTGCGAAGTCGAAAGTCTCCCTGCTGGGAGAGTGGCAAAGCAAGCCTACAAACATCGTGGGTATCGAGTGCTCGCCGGAGCTGGGAAAGTACCTGGGAGTGAACATGGACACGACAAATGAGGATTCTGGACCATGGCCAGTAAAGCTCAACGCGCTACACGGGAAATTGCAGTCTTACAATGGAAGAGAGTTATCCCTGCTACACCGGAGCCATATATGCAACACAGTCCTTTATCCTACTGTGCTGTACACGGCCCAGGTTGTTCATGTCGATACGAAGACTGTGCAGCGCTACCACAGGATCTGCGCCACATATCTATGGAAATCTACTTTCGAGCGCATGCGTAGGACGAATCTGTTTCTGCCCCTGCAGGCTGGAGGACTTAATTTGGTGAACTCTGAGATAAAACTGAAAGTTCAGCGCTTTATATACTTGCGCGATCAGCGCGCACCGGAGCTGCGAGCTGGGCTACAAAAGCTGGGCACGCGGAACCTGATAAAGTGGATTGCAACCACCGAAGCTTCTATAGGAGTAGCAGGCGGTCTGACGTTCTACAAGGACATTGAGCACAGCATAGACTTCTTCCTGGAGAAATTCTCGTGGGAATACCTTGCAACGGTTAAAAAGAAGACGCTCTATTGGGACACTGTTACCAGTTCCTTCCCGCCACCTCTCTACAGGCAGCAGTATACAGCGCTCAGTCAGCAAGATGTGCTAAAGAGGGTCCGGAAATTGCCTGTTCCCACCGGAACCAAGGATTTTTATATCCGGTTTCACATTGAAGTGCTCCCAGCAAACCAGTGGCTTAGGGACAAAGGCTTCTTCGTGCCTCAGAACGCAAGATGCGATGTATGTGGCCAAGAGGAGACCATTCGTCACATAGTTTATGAATGCAGGAACGCCATACTTTTTTGGAGCGACTTGAGGGCAACTCTGCGTGTGAATGAAGTTTTTACGTACCAAAGCCTGAAGTTCCTTGTCTTTGCAGACATCAACTACATTGAAACGCTAAGTGTGATAGCAATGGCAGGGCTACAAGCTCTTTGGAAAGCAAGAACAGCACGCGTTCAATGCGATGTTCGCCGGAAGTCATCCGTGTAATACCTCAAACATACGCTCATGTGGACGATATCCCTAATTGGGACAAATAACTTGCGAGACGAGGAAAAATGGACTGAGCTAGCCCCTACGATAAAGCGACTTGAACCAAGGACATTCGGGTGCAAAATAAAACTGTAAGGCCGACAGTGGAACAGACAGGACGGAATGTGGGCAAGCATGTACGAGGCGGTGATTTTAGTGATGTAGTACAAAAGGGATGTACGAAATAGTGGTTTTATAGAAACGTAATAAAAAAAAAGAAAAAGGCGCAACTGTGGCTCGTTGGTCTAGGTGAATGATTCTCGCTTAGGGTGCGAGAGGTCCCGGGTTCAAATCCCGGACAAGCCCTCGTTTCTTATCGCTGTTGACTTCATTTTGCTATGCGGTTTGCTATTAGAAGGGATGTGACGCACGGCTCGACCGCATATACATTTCAGGAAATATAAAGGGCGAAATCAGCAAATACAACGTCATACCAGTTCACTTCACCGACCATTGCATGGTTATCGCTTCCATTGGGAAGATTCCGGCCAAAAGTAAAAAGTTTGGATGGGAACACTGGAAGCTTAACAACAAACTATTGGAAGATGAAAGTTTTAATGACCTCGTAAGGGAACAGATTGAACAAATGAAAAAGTCGGATGAAGAATGGGGTATCAAGTGGGAAAGACTGAAGTTAAAAGTTCGGGAGGTGGCTCTTGAAAAATGCAGTGTGATGGCGTATAAAAGAAAATACGAAGAAAACAACTTGAGGAAAAGGTTATGCACGCTGATTACACTAGAGTGCAAGATGCCGGGGGACTTTTGTGATGACATCCAGCATACAAAGCTTCAGCTGAGCCTGATAGACGAGAACAAAAGTCAGGGCGCACTGATAAGGTCAAGGACACAAAACTTCCTTGCGGATGAGCAGCCATGGAAAACATTCCATCAGGAGGAAAGGAAACATGTGGCTCGAAACAAGATTACAGAAATAAAAGTCGGTAATCGAAGCACTGATAACAAGAAAGAGATTGAAGATTGTATTTGGAACTATTATAACTCATTACTTGGGACTGAGTCTTCGGATGGTGACAACCTGATCTATGAGCAAATGAAGGATACGATGCCCCAACTGCACAATAAGGAGAAGGAAGAGCTAGAGTTACCGATCACTGCGGAAGAAGTGCGGAATGCCATCAATTCTCTTCGAAATAATCGGTCACCAGGACCGGACGGATTAAGTGCGGAGTTTTATAAGAAACACGTCCATCTGCTAGCCGCTGTCCTGTTGCGGGTCTTTAAGGAAGCCGAAGAAAAGACTATGTTACCCAAATCGATGAAGTGCTCGAAAACTGTCCTGATTCCCAAGGAAATGCCCGAAGGGTCCACACCAAGAGTGACAGATTATAGACCCATCACACTGAGCAACGTTGACTACAAAATATTCGCAAAGGTTATGGCCGGACGGTTGCAAAAGGTGATACCTCAGCTTGTGGGGGAGCATCAAACGTGTCCAGTGGAGGGACGTAGTATACAAACTAATATACATGTTGCACGAACAATACTGGACTTTTGCAAATTTGAAGGTGACCAAGTGGGCATGCTGCAGCTTGATTTGTCGAAAGCCTTCGATAGGGTCAAACATAACTTCCTGTTCTTCTTGCTTCAAGCTGTCAACATGGGACCTCGTTTTATAAACAGAGTGCGCATGTGCTACACAATGGCCCAAACCCAGCTGGTTATCAATAACGTGATCACCAAACCAATAATTCTAAAATCATCAGTCCGTCAAGGATGCCCAATGTCTCCTCTGCTCTTCAACTTATATCTGGAACCTCTATGTCGAAGTATTAATAATTGTGCTAGTGTACACATGGATACTTTCTTTACAACGCTGAGATAAAGACACTGGCATATGCAGAAGACCTGGCCATCTTCGTCAGTGACAAGAAAAGCATCACGAGAGTTATGCAGATAGTTGAAAAATATTGTGATGTTTCGGGAGCTCAACTGAACAAAGAAAAATCGTTAGGTGTCTGGGCTTGTTCATGGGGATCCACACCAGGATTGTACGAAGGCATCACGTGGCAGACTGGGTTGCCCAAATATTTAAGAGTGCCAATGGAGCGAAGTGTGAACACCAACCCCGTGTGGAAGACTGTGAGGGACAAAGTGCGCAAACAAACGTTCACGTGAAGGCAAAGTGAACTCTCCATTTTTCAGAGAGCAAATGTGTGCAATGTTTTCCTGCTCGCAAGGATTGTGTATTTGTAGCATGTATTGCCGTGTACGCGGAAGAGCATTCACGCGCTTCACAGGGTTTTTGCCACATTCATTTGGTGCTCTAAGTTTGAGCCAATGCGTCGGGAAAATATCTTCAAAAGTGTCAAAGATGGCGGCCTCGGACTGCATCATTTATTTGTTAAGCAAATCGTACTACGACTTTTCTTTTTTCGTAATGCGAGCCATCCTGTTTTAAGAACTATGATACAATGCATAGCTGGTGAATATCTGCCAGCTGTAGCTGTGTCGGTGATAAAACTAAGGTCTAAACTTCGCTGCTTTTACAAAGAGATTGTTGAATGTGTGAGTTTTCTACTCTGTAGATTTTCTGTTGAATATGTTTTTGAGGTCGGAAGGAAGAGACTGACAAATGGTCTCATAGATTCGCTGTTCCCAACACCCATCTATCGTAGTGCTCCACAGATAACCCACGGCACTGATATATTATGTCGCGTTAAGAAAATGCCAAGCTGGTCGAAAATCAAGACATTTTTCTTTCGACTCCATACGGGTACGCTTCCAGTGAAAACGTGGCTGGCCTCAAAAGGTATATTCGTGCCATGGACTGTTAATTGCCGTTTCTGTGAGGTACCGGAAACCATTGACCACGTCTTCCTGGATTGCACTGAAGCAACCTTTTTCTGGGATGATGTACAAAGAAAGCTGAAGAAAAACCTGTACTTAAATCCTCACACAATCTGGTTTTTACCCTTGGCTGGAAAAACAGGTGCACGTTACGATATGGTCGTTCTCATTGGACTCCATGCGTTGTGGAAGCTTAAAGTTCGGGACAGGAATGAGGAACCCCTACAGCCTCCGTTTGTGTATTTCAGACAGGAACTGGTAGAAACTTTCAAAATAGCCCAATACAGGGACGATGTGCCTGAATGGTTTCCGTATATCATTAGAAATGTGTGCGATGAACAATGTCTTCCTTGGATGTAGCATGACGAGTGCACAAGATATTTTAACATTAATATTGTGTTGTGACGTGTACAAGCTTACGCGGTTTGCGGAATAAAAGCTGTTAAAAGGAAAAAAAAAGAAATCCCCAGTGGCGCAACCGGTTAGCGCGCGGTACTTATATGACAGTGGTCGTGAGCAATGCCGAGGTTGTGAGTTCGATCCTTACCTGGGGAAATACTTTTTATAACACTAGAGGGTCCAACTTCCGTCTCACGATCAAATTATATCCACTGATGACCTCCGGTTCAATTGGGCCCGCTTACGTTCCCCAGTGGCGCAGCATGAGTTCACTTCCGGTAGCGAAAGCGAACGGTTGTGGGCGGTATGAGCTCCGGCGGAGTGACGATGAGTGCTAACCCTAACAGGGTGGAAAACAGGAATGACAGAATTGCTGGGACTACAAAGGATTACAAGATGATCATGCCTACCGTACCTACAGGTAGTGTGTCTTTAAACACACTTTTCTTGCATGCTGACCCGACTGGAAGGCCATATAACCAATATCACTTTGCTGAAGTATTCAAGACCCTTGTAAATAAGGAAGATGTAGCCACGTTTGGGGTATATCAGTATAACCATGTGTGGAGCATCCGGTTTCATAGCAGCCTGGTGAAAGAAAGGATTTTAGCTCTCGGAGAACTAAGCGTAAAAGGGCGCAAATGCGTCATCATCGACCCCAACAAAAAAGACGTTGAAGTGAAAATGCACTGGGTGCCGGGTGCCCTGCCCGACGAGGAAATACGACGGGGGTTGCAGCGTTTTGGTCAGGTTAAAGAGATCAACAGAGAAAAGTGGAAAGATTCCTTCTTCGATGGTGTAGAATCCACTACGAGACAATTCAATATTGAGTTAAAAGGAGGCATGACAGTTGACGACCTGCCACACCAAATGGCGCTCTGTGGGTGTCAAGTTCTACTGGCTGTTAAAGGAAGGGCACCGTTGTGCCTTCGGTGCAAGCAACTGGGACATATTCGCAAACAGTGTCAAACACCAAGGTGTGGGAAATGCAAGCGTTATGGTCACGACGATGTTGAGTGTGTAGTCACATACGCGTCGAAGACGAAGAAGGTCGTCCTGGACGAACCTGACTTATTCTTAGCAGACGATAATGAAATGGTAGATGATGACTCGGCCGCAAAACAAAATGCGCCGCTACTGGAAACTGTGCTTAGTGGAACAAGCAGTAGCAATGCAAACGATAACGGAAACGATAATAACACGGTGGCTGATCCTATTGTGATGATGACGACTAGGAAATGGGAAATGATAAACACAAGGGGTGAGAAGAGTGGGAAGGATGTCGAACGTGAAAGCATAACCGGAAAGAAAATGAAAGGAGATCCGTTACAAAGCTTAACACCGCCATTAAGAGAAAGGGGTGCGTCGATGCTGGAAGACATGGAATTTGTGTCCAACTAAGTTCCAGATAAAGAGCCTTCCTTATGTCAATCACTTCGGAGACGGGAGCAGAACCTGATAACCGTGTTTAACTGCAGCTAATACATACATAAAATGCGTAGCGTCGTCGTGGGCACACTTAACGTAAGAGGTCTCAGTTCGAGGAAGAAGCAATACCAAGTGCGAAGGTACTTGGAGAGGTTAACACACATAGATGTCCTCGGGATCCAAGAGACAAAAATCAGTGGAGAAGTTGAAACAACTGTCCTGGTTAAGGATTTGTTTGAAAAAAGCTACGACGTCGTGGTCAGCCACGCAGTGGGACAATCAGCCGGATGCTTGCTTTTGTTGAGGAAGGTCAACAGATTTGTCCCCATTTCACACGGAGTAGATAGCGAAGGGAGGCTTACGTACATTGACGTCGTTATCGATAAATTGGAAGTATGGAGATTCATCAACATCTACGCTCCGAACGAGAAAACTAAAAGAAAAGACTTTTTCGAGTCATTGACGGAAGTTATCGGCAATGTAAAGAATTGCGTCTTATTAGGAGACTTTAACTGTACCATGCGGGAGGAAGACAGGTCTACAGACAGAAGTTCCCGGGACACAAGTCAACCGGTTCTAGAAGGAATTATTCGTAACTATAATCTACACGACGCTGCCGACAGCTGCCATGGAAATGTCCAAATGTACACACATTTTCAACGTAATTCTCACGCAAGACTGGATCGCATATACATATCTGAACGGTGCAATTTGAGAACGGCCAAGTATGAAGTTAAACCAGCCTATTTTAGTGACCATTGTCTTGTTAGTGTAACTATCGGGGAAAAAGAAAATAAAATGCCAAGAGCAAACAAATGGAAGTACTGGAAATTAAATTTGAAGCTGCTGGAGGACGAGTCCTTCGTCGACAGAGTTAAGGAGGGAATCGTAGAAATGGCTACCAGCACAGACGAATGGTCTGTAGCATGGGATCTGTTCAAGCAGAAGATACGTGCAATCGCTATAGAAAAGAGCAGTGTTAGAAGCTTCCTTCAAAAACAACGTGAAAATGAACTAAACAGACAACTCTCTGAGGTACTAGAGATGGAATCGAAAGTGCCGGGATGCTGCAAGGACATCTTGGAGAAAACAAAAATGGAACTAGACATTATAAACGAAGAAAAATACAACGGTGCAAGAATTAGATCACGGGCTAAAATATTTCTTCCCGATGAGGCACCTGGTAAGAACTTCTATTGGAAAGAGCGACAGCGGGGGAGACGGAAAAAGATTGATGAATTAATGTATAATGGAACTGCCATTTCAACGAGCAAAGAGATACTTGACATCTTCGAGAAGTACTATAAGGATTTGATCGGCACCAAGCGCAAGCCACGCAACGTTTCCCACTCGACGACAGATGAAATAGCGTTTCAAAAGTTAACAGAGCGGCAACGTGAAGAACTTGAAGCACCCATCACATTAGAGGAAATTCGACAAAGCATAGGATCACTTCCCCGAAATCGCACTGCGGGATCTGATGGACTAAGCGGTGAATTTTTTCAAACCTTCAAGGACTGGTTGCCTGTTGTGTTGTTAAACGTATACAGGGAATCCGAGACGAAAGAAGAATTTCCCCTGTCATTCAGACGAACGCACACGGTTCTTATTCCCAAAGTGATGGAAGAAGGAAAAATCCCGCAAGTAACTGATTTCAGGCCGATAACACTCTGTAATGTAGATTATAAGATATACGCTAAAATCGTGGCATGCAGGCTACAAAAGGTCATTACAAACATCGTGGGTGAGCATCAAACCTGTGGTATCAAAGGAAGAAACATCCAATCAAACATACATGTGACACGAACAGTCCTTGATCTGTGCAGACACGAGGGTGAACAGGTGGCAATGCTGCAGGCTGATTTATCAAAGGCCTTTGATAGAGTGGACCATGATTTCTTGTTTTGGGTAATGTCTGAAAGTGGGGTGGGACCCTCCTTTTTACAAAAAGTGAAACTGTGTTACCAGAATGTGGAAACTACAGTGCTAGTGAACAACGTGTGCACAGATGCAATACCGTTGATGTCATCTGTCAGACAAGGGTGTCACTTGTCGCCTGCCTTATTCAACATATACGTGGAATATTTGTGTCAAAGTGTTATTCAGAATAATAGTATCACAGGAGTTGTGCTCGGCGACTCGCATGTGAAGGTATTAGCCTACGCTGACGATATTGCCTTTTTTGCTAGGGACAAACCTGTGCTATAACGACGAAGAGGCTCTGCGAGCCTCGTGATAAAGTGTAAGATCTCGCGCGCCCAGTTCGGGTAGCCATTGTATGGTTCTACAATAAACGTGTACTGACGTACAGACCCTGACTTGCACATGGTGTCAGAAGTGGGGTACTCAGGGAAAGCCTCGACTATAGGACGTGAGTAGAAGTTCTGTTCTGCCGATCAAACGCCATGTTGTCTCCAGAGTCTAGTTTGGGGCAGAGTTCAACCCCCGGGGTTGCCGTGGCCCTAACGCATTGTCAGCCCCCAGAGCAATTCAATTTTAGTTGCCCTGAAGAATGGCCTAAGTGGATCAGACGCTTCGGGAGATACCGCGTGGTCAGCGGGCTGAATTTAAAGCCTCACGAAGAAGAGGTCAACGCCCTCATATATGTTATGGGAGATAAGGCCGAAGATGTACTGTTGTCTTTGACCTTAAGCGAAGCTGACATGACGAACTACGAGACCGTTGTAGCCGCTTTTGACAAGCATTTTGTGGTCAAGCGCAATATCACCTATGAACGAGCAAAGTTTAACTCCCGTTCTCAAAAAGAGGGAGAGCCCGTCGAAGAGTTCATAACGGATCTGCATGCTCTTGCCGAACATTGCAAATTTGGGTCCCTACGCGATGAGCTGATTCGGGACAGAATTGTTGTTGGAGTAAAAGACAGAGTTCTCTCGGAAAAGATGCAATTGAATCCTGACCTTACGCTGGAGAAAGCCACGACTATGGCTCGACAGACGGAAACGGTTAAGAAGCAACAAGCGTCGTTGCAGCCAGGTCCTGAACACAAGGTTCAACGAGTCAAAAGTTCCAAGTTATTGGTGCAGAAGAGCGCTGCTGGGCACGCACATAAATCTGCAACCAACAATGGAAGGACAGAGCATTCTGCTAACTCGCGAAGCGGGAATTTCTGTCGGAAATGTGGTCGTTCCCCACATCGCAGAGATAGTTGCCCAGCAAGAAATGCAATAACTGCAACAAAATGGGGCATTACTCCCGAGCATGTTTAAGTGCTGCAGCAGTCAGGGTGGTTTCAGAAGAACCCGCGTTTCTCGGCACAATAAACGTCGAAGGGCCCAAGCGTTGGCTAGCGCCAATAAACCTTTGCGGAACTACGCTAGATTTTAAAGTCGACACGGGAGCCGATGTAACTGTAGTCTCTGAGGAGACTTATCGTACATATTTATCAACGATTCCGTTAAACAAGCCAAGCAGACTACTGAAAGGGCCGAATCGGAGCAAGCTTCAAGTCCTGGGCGTAATAAAAGCTGAACTCGAATACCGGCTGAAGAAGCGGTCCACGGATGTTTTTGTAATTAGAGGTCTAGAAGAACCCCTATTGTCTAGCGAAGCTAGCGAAGCCCTTGGTCTTGTGAAAAGACTCTTCGAAGTTACGGCGATAGAATCGGCGACGGAATCTAGTCTTCAACCTGTAAGAGAATTCCCAAAGCTATTCCAAGGACTAGGCTGTGTCAAGATACCCTATCATGTACGTTTGAAACCGTACGCCGTACCCTTTGCGCTTTCAGCCCCGCGCAGAGTACCCCTTCCTCTCATGGAAACGATAAAGAAGGAAATTGATCACATGGTCGCACAGGGTGTCATCGTACCGGTAGATGAGCCTACGGAATGGTGCTGCGGCATGGTAATTGTAAAAAAGCCAAATGGAACTTACCGAATTTGTGTTGACTACACCCCGTTGAACAAATTCGTAGAAAGGGAACTTCATCCTATGCCAGTCACAGGCCATGTCATCGCTCAGATAGGCATCTCCAAGTACTTCTCAAAGTTGGATGCGAATTCTGGCTACTGGCAGTTTCAGCTTACCGAAGAGTCGCAATTACTTACGACCTTCATTACTCCCTTTGGTCGCTTCAAGTTCACAAGGGTACCGTTTGGGATAGCATCAGCACCCGAGTTTTTTCAGAAGAAGATGGCTCATATCGTCTCGGGCTTAAATGGAGTCGTCTGCAACATGGATGACATCCTTGTTCACGCGAAGACAAGAGAAGAGCACGATGACAGAGTACGCAAGGTTCTCGCTCGATTGCAAGACTATGGGGTGACCTTGAACAAAGACAAGTGCGTCTTCGGTGTTCAACGAGTAAAGTTCTTGGGTCATATAATCGACCAAGAAGGAATCCATCCAGATGACACAAAAGTGAAGGCCATTCAAGACATGAAGCCTCCCACGTCTCTTACGGAACTAAAAAGTTTTCTTGGAATGGTGAACTACCTCGGAAAGTTTATTCCTCATCTCGCTGGTGTTGTGAGCCCGTTAAACGCTTTATTAAGTTCCAAGTCGCAGTGGGTTTGGACAGAAGCACAACAGCGAGCATTCAGGACCGTCAAGACGTTGCTGACGACAAGTCCGGTTCTGGTCTTCTTCGATCCGAAGAAAAAGACAGTTGTTTCCGCTGATGCTTCGTCATATGGACTTGGGGCGATTCTTCGACAGTTGCAACCTGATGGGACGTATCGACCTGTCGCATATGCTTCACGAAGTCTCACGGACACGGAGAAGAAGTATGCTCAGATAGAAAAGGAGGGACTCGCCATTGTGTGGGCATGCGATAAGTTTCGGGATTACATCACGGGGATGCACATCACTATCGAGACCGATCACAAGCCCTTAATTCCAATTTTCATGAACAAACCTTTGGACGACATAACCCCTCGTCTACAAAGGATGAAGCTGAAGCTGATGCGGCACTCTTGTGATTTGGTTCATGTCCCAGGAAAATCTCTAGTAGCGGCCGACGTTCTCTCGCGAAGCCCGCTTCCGGACATTGAAGACAGTGGGTTGGAGGATGAGCTGGCGGCTTACGTCAGGGGAATCGTCACCTACTTTCCTGCGACAGATCAGAGATTGTCCCAAATCAAGAAGGCGCAATACGAAGACACTTCGTGTCAGATGCTGTCGAATTACCTTCAACAAGGCTGGCCAGACAAAGCACGTGTTGACTCGAGCTGTAAGAACTACTGGCGAGAGAGGTTCAACCTTTCTCTCGACGACGGACTTCTCATGAAAGGGTCCCGAATTCTTATCCCCGTCGCCATGAGAAGAGAGATACTCAACAAGATCCATGAAGGGCATGCCGGGATCACAAAGTGCAGGGAAAGAGCCAGGCAGACAGTTTGGTGGCCTGGAATTTCTAAGGACATCGAGGATGATGTTCGAAGATGTCCGCGCTGTGTCCAGGAGTCTACCAATAGGCATGAGCCTTTGATGCCTTCGCCGTTCCCAGAGCGCCCATGGCAGAAGGTAGCGGTCGATCTTTTCTACCTTAGTGGAAAGTGGTTCCTGCTGGTAACGGATTATTACTCAAGATATCCGGAACTGGCTCCTTTGACCAACTTAACAAGTTCAGCGGTCATCGATCACCTGAAATCCATATTTGCCAGGCACGGAACGCCAGAAGTACTCATCAGCGACAATGGACCACAATTTCGGAGACTCGTGGGCAGTGACTTTGCTACATTCGCGAAAGAGTGGTCATTTGAACACAGGACTTCTAGTCCACGTTTTCCACAAAGCAACGGCTTCGTCGAAGCCGCTGTCCGTGTCATCAAGCTCAGTCTCAAAAAGTCGGACGATGCGTATAAAGCTCTTCAGAGCTACCGCGCTACGCCATTAGGAAATGGTTTCAGTCCGGCTGAGCTACTTATGGGTCGCCGTCTTCGCACGTCGCTTCCTACCGCCGCGTCGCTGTTAAGTCCCAAGACACCAGATCGGAATCAGTTGCGTCAATGGGAAGAGCGTCGCATTGAAATGCAAAAAAGAAACTATGATCAGCGACATGGTGTGCGAACCTTACCACCCCTACGGCAAGGCGAGAGGGTATGGATAACGGACACCCGATCAAGTGGCGTGGTTCAGGTACCAGCAGCAGCGCCTCGGTCCTACAACATTCAGATGGACAATGGGGTACTCCGTAGGAACAGATTTCACTTGATACCTGTACCGTCACCGTCCTCTGATTGCCCCCAAAAAGGTCCTTCTGCAGAGACTTTGGCAGCTCCCACGTCCGACTCTCGTCCCCAGGAACTCGGAGGAGGAACAGGCCCTGGGCCTGAGTGTGTTGTCTCCGCTAGGTCGTCGTCTGGGGAAGTCTCACAAGCTGGTTCGTCTGACAGTTCCGGCCACCAACCGGGAGACCACCCCCCACATAACCCAACAGGAATGACTACTCGCAGCGGCAGAGTGGTGAAGCCAGTGAAAAGACTTCAAGTTGGATTTGAATGAGTGTGTTTGTGTGGCTGGGACAGGTTTGTTAGCTGAGTGCATTAAAGGGGGGAGATGTGCTATAACGACGAAGAGGCTCTGCGAGCCTCGTGATAAAGTGTAAGATCTCGCGCGCCCAGTTCGGGTAGCCATTGTATGGTTCTACAATAAACGTGTACTGACGTACAGACCCTGACTTGCACAAAACCAAGCGTGAAAAATGTGTTACAGTGTATAGATCAGTTTTGTGAAAGATCTGGGGCGGATCTCAACAAGACAAAGTCGTTAGGGATATGGGTTGGTGAATGGGGGTCCACACCAGAACGGTTTGAAGGGATCAGGTGGCAGAAGATGCCTGCAGAGTATCTAGGAGTACCCTTGGATAAGACCCGGAACACAAACCAGGTGTGGGATGAACAACGAAGACAGATGGAGAAGAGGGTTCAAGGCTGGAAACAAAGAAGATTGTCAATTTTTCAAAGAGCTTCAGTGTGCAATGTGTTCCTTGTTTCTAAACTGCTGTACTTGCTTCAAGTGATACAACTTTCGCGCAAGAACATTCAGAAGTTTCATAGATTGTTTGCAACCTATGTATGGATGTCAGGGTTTGAGTGCATGCGAAGGGACAATCTGTTCCACAGTGTCATGAAAGGTGGGCTCGGATTACGACATCTATTTGTCACCAAACTAGTGATGCGATTGTTGTTCTTCTATAGGAAATGCAATCACCCTTTGTTGAGAACAGTGTTGCAGTCTGTTGGAAGTGTGCACTTGGCCGATATAACGGTTGCCACAGTAAACTGCACGTATCCTGTCACGGAATTTTACGCCGAAGTTGTAGAAAGCATTCGATTTCTTCTTGTTAGATTTTCACCAGAATATGTTTTTAGTGTACACCGCAAGAAACTGTATCATGATTTGATCGATACACTGTTCCCCGTGCCTGTTTATAGGCCAGTATCAGGTGCCAGTGGAGATCAGGACAAATTGTGTCGCGTCCGAAAGATGCCAATCAGGCCGCAAATCAAGACTTTCTTCTTCAAAGTACACACAAGAACCCTCCCCGTTAAAGTATGCTTGGATCAAAAAGGGATTTTTGTACCTTGGACAACGAACTGTAGGTTCTGTAATACGCCTGAAACAATCGAACACCTTTTCTTGGATTGTACGGAAGCGCTTTTCTTTTGGGATGAGCTCAGCGTTAATTTAAAACGGTACATTCGGTTGGACCCCTATACGATGAGGTTTTTACCAAATGAGGTAACAGAAAACAACCGTGACGATATTGTGTGTATCATTTCCATGTTTTGTATATGGAAGGTGAGATTACTAGACAGGAATGAGGAGCCACTTAGCCCACCAATGTGCCTTTTTAAACAGGAAATCAGTGAACTGTATGCGATGGCCCAACATAGGGGCGTTGTGCCCAGGTGGTTAAGTTCATGTGTGCAAGGGTTGCTTCCGAGCCGGGAGACCTTTATGCAAGTGTAATCTAGCATGTCGTCTAGCATAATATCATGTTTGTATATATCTCATAGCCATAATAAAAGAAATGTTGAAAAAGAAAATCCCCAGTGGCGCAGCCGGTTAGCGCGCGGTACTTATATGACAGTGGTCGTGAGCAATGCCGAGGTTGTGAGTTCGATCCTCACCTGGCGAAAGACTTTTTGTAACACTAGATAACACTAGAGGGTCCAACTTCCGTCTCACGATAAAATTATATCCACTGATGACCTCCGGTTCAATTTTGTCCGCTTACGTTCCCGAGTGGCGCAACCGGTTAGCGCGCGGTACTTATATGACAGTGGTCGTGAGCAATGCCGAGGTTGTGAGTTCGATCCTCACCTGGGGAAAGACTTTTTATAACACTAGAGGGTCCAACTTCCGTCTCACGATAAAATTATATCCACTGATGACCTCCGGTTCAATTTGGCCCGCTTACGTTCCCCAGTGGCGCAGCCGGTTAGCGCGCGGTACTTATATGACAGTGGTCGTGAGCAATGCCGAGGTTGTGAGTTCGATCCTCACCTGGCGAAAGACCTTTTGTAACACTAGATAACACTAGAGGGTCCAACTTCCGTCTCACGATAAAATTATATCCACTGATGACCTCCGGTTCAATTTGGCCCGATTACGTTCCCCAGTGGCGCAACCGGTTAGCGCGCGGTACTTATATGACAGTGGTCGTGAGCAATGCCGAGGTTGTGAGTTCGATCCTCACCTGGGGAAAGACTTTTTGTAACACTAGACAACACTAGAGGGTCCAACTTCCGTCTCACGATAAAATTATATCCACTGATGACCTCCGGTTCAATTTGACCCGCTTATGTTCCCCAGTGGCGCAACCGGTTAGCGCGTGGTACTTATATGACAGTGGTCGTGAGCAATGCCGAGGTTGTGAGTTCGATCCTCACCTGGGGAAAGACTTTTTGTAACACTAGATAACACTAGAGGGTCCAACTTCCGTCTCACGATAAAATTATCCACTGATGACCTCCGGTTCAATTTGGTCCGCTTACGTTCCCCAGTGGCGCAACCGGTTAGCGCGCGGTACTTATGTGACAGTGGTCGTGAGCAATGCCGAGGTTGTGAGTTCGTTCCTCACCTGGGGAAAGACTTTTTGTAACACCAGATAACACTAGAGGGTCCAACTTCCGTCTCACGATCAAATTATATCCACTGATGACCTCCGGTTCAATTTGGCCCGTTTACGTTCCCCAGTGGCGCAACCGGTTAGCGCGCGGTACTTATATGACAGTGGTCGTGAGCAATGCCGAGGTTGTGAGTTCGATCCTCACCTGGGGAAAGACTTTTTGTAACACTAGATAACACTAGAGGGTCCAACTTCCGTCTCACGATAAAATTATATCCACTGATGACCTCCGGTTCAATTTGGCCCGATTACGTTCCCCAGTGGCGCAACCGGTTAGCGCGCGGTGCTTATATGACAGTGGTCGTGAGCAATGCCGAGGTTGTGAGTTCGATCCTCACCTGGGGAAAGACTTTTTGTAACACTAGAGGGTCCAACTTCCGTCTCACGATAACATTATATCCACTGATGACCTCCGGTTCAATTTGGCCCGCTTACGTTCCCCAGTGGCGCAACCGGTTAGCGCGCGGTACTTATATGACAGTGGTCGTGAGCAATGCCGAGGTTGTGAGTTCGATCCTCACCTGGGGAAAGACGTTTTGTAACACTAGATAACACTAGAGGGTCCAACTTCCGTCTCACGATAAAATTATATCCACTGATGACCTCCGGTTTAATTTGGCCCGCTTACGTTCCCCAGTGGAGCAACCGGTTAGCCAGAAGAGCTGAGAGTGTTCCTCCGCCCTGTCGATTTTAGTAGCAGAGACTCTTGCATACAGCTCATGGCTCCTTATTAAGTTGAGGACTTCTTGATAACTTTCCTGTGACAGTCATCTGGAGTGACCCACAAGGACTGCTCATTGTGAGGTGTTTTTAAGTGTACGACGGCAAAGAGATGGTGTCGTGTTGAAATTTTAATGTAACATTAATAATAATAAAAAAAGTGGTCTGCTGGAAAAAAAAAAAAAGTGGCGTAACCGGTTAGTGCGCGGTACTTATATGACAGTGGTCGTGAGCAATGCCGAGATTGTGAGTTCGATCCTCACCTGGGGAAATACTTTTTGTAACACTAGATAACACTAGAGGGTCCAACTTCCGTCTCACGATAAAATTATATCTACTGATGACCTCCGGTTCAATTTGGCACGCTTACGTTCCCCAGTGGCGCAACTGGTTAGCGCGCGGTACTTATATGACAGTGGTCGTGAGCAATGCCGAGGTTGTGAGTTGGATCCTCACCTGGGGAAAGACTTTTTGTAACACTAGATAACACTAGAGGGTCCAACTTCCGTCTCACGATAAAATTATATCCACTGATGACCTCCGGTTCAATTTGACCCGCTTACGTTCCCCAGTGGCGCAACGGGTTAGCGCGCGGTACTTATATGACAGTGGTCGTGAGCAATGCCGAGGTTGTGAGTTCGATCCTCACCTGGGGAAAGACTTTTTTGTAACACTAGATAACACTAGAGGGTCGAACTTCCGTCTCACGATAAAATTATATCCACTGATGACCTCCGGTTCAATTTGACCCGCTTACGTTCCCCAGTGGCGCAACGGGTTAGCGCGCGGTACTTATATGACAGTGGTCGTGAGCAATGCCGAGGTTGTGAGTTCGATCCTCACCTGGGGAAAGACTTTTTTGTAACACTAGATAACACTAGAGGGTCGAACTTCCGTCTCACGATAAAATTATATCCACTGATGACCTCCGGTCCAATTTGGCACGCTCACGTTCCCCAGTGGCGCAGGGAGTTCACTTCCGGTAGCGAAAGCGAACGGTTGTGGGCGGTATGAGCTCCGGCGGAGTGACGATGAGTGCTAACCCTAACAGGGTGGAAAACAGGAATGACAGAATTGCTTGGACTAGAAAGGATTACAAGATGATCATGCCTACCGTACCTACAGGTAGTGTGTCTTTAAACACACTTTTCTTGCATGCTGACCCGACTGGAAGGCCATATAACCAACATCACTTTGCTGAAGTATTCAAGACCCTTGTAAATAAGGAAGATGTAGCCACGTTTGGGGTATATCAGTATAACCATGTGTGGAGCATCCGGTTTCATAGCAGCCTGGTGAAAGAAAGGATTTTAGCTCTCGGAGAACTAAGCGTAAAAGGGCGCAAATGCGTCATCATCGACCCCAACAAAAAAGACGTTGAAGTGAAAATGCACTGGGTGCCGGGTGCCCTGCCCGACGAGGAAATACGACGGGGGTTGCAGCGTTTTGGTCAGGTTAAAGAGATCAACAGAGAAAAGTGGAAAGATTCCTTCTTCGATGGTGTAGAATCCACTACGAGACAATTCAATATTGAGTTAAAAGGAGGCATGACAGTTGACGACCTGCCACACCAAATGGCGCTCTGTGGGTGTCAAGTTCTACTGGCTGTTAAAGGAAGGGCACCGTTGTGCCTTCGGTGCAAGCAACTGGGACATATTCGCAAACAGTGTCAAACACCAAGGTGTGGGAAATGCAAGCGTTATGGTCACGACGATGTTGAGTGTGTAGTCACATACGCGTCGGAGACGAAGAAGGTCGTCCTGGACGAACCTGACTTATTCCTAGCAGACGATAATGAAATGGTAGATGATGACTCGGCCACAAAACAAAATGCGCCGCTACTGGAAACTGTGCTTAGTGGAACAAGCAGTAGCAATGCAAACGATAACGGAAATGATAATAACACGGTGGCTGATCCTATTGCGATGATGACGACTAGGAAATGGGAAATGATAAACACAAGGGGTGAGAAGAGTGGGAAGGATGTCGAACGTGAAAGCATAACCGGAAAGAAAATGAAAGGAGATCCGTTACAAAGCTTAACACCGCCATTAAGAGAAAGGGGTGCGTCGATACTGGAAGACATGGAATTTGTGTCCAACTAAGCTCTAGATAAAGAGCCTTCCTTATGTCAATCACTTCGGAGACGGGAGCAGAATCTGATAACCGTGTTTAACTGCAGCTAATACATACATAAAATGCGTAGCGTCGTCGTGGGCACACTTAACGTAAGAGGTCTCAGTTCGAGGAAGAAGCAATACCAAGTGCGAAGGTACTTGGAGAGGTTAACACACATAGATGTCCTCGGGATCCAAGAGACAAAAATCAGTGGAGAAGCTGAAACAACTGTCCTGGTTAAGGATTTGTTTGAAAAAAGCTACGACGTCGTGGTCAGCCACGCAGTGGGACAATCAGCCGGATGCTTGCTTTTGTTGAGGAAGGTCAACAGATTTGTCCCCATTTCACACGGAGTAGATAGCGAAGGGAGGCTTGCGTACATTGACGTCGTTATCGATAAATTGGAAGTATGGAGATTCATCAACATCTACGCTCCGAACGAGAAAACTAAAAGAAAAGACTTTTTCGAGTCATTGACGGAAGTTATCGGCAATGTAAAGAATTGCGTCTTATTAGGAGACTTTAACTGTACCATGCGGGAGGAAGACAGGTCAACAGACGGAAGTTCCCGGGACATAAGTCAACCGGTTCTAGAAGGAATTATTCGTAACCATAATCTACACGACGCTGCCGACAGCTGCCATGGAAATGTCCAAATGTACACACATTTTCAACGTAATTCCCACGCAAGACTGGATCGCATATACATATCTGAATGGTGCAATTTGAGAACGGCCAAGTATGAAGTTAAACCAGCCTATTTTAGTGACCATTGTCTTGTTACTGTAACTATCGGGGAAAAAGAAAATAAAATGCCAAGAGCAAACAAATGGAAGTACTGGAAATTAAATTTGAAGCTGCTGGAGGGCGAGTCCTTCGTCGACAGAGTTAAGGAGGGAATCGTAGAAATGGCTACCAGCACAGACGAATGGTCTGTGGCATGGGATCTGTTCAAGCAGAAGATACGTGCAATCGCTATAGAAAAGAGCAGTGTTAGAAGCTTCCTTCAAAAACAACGTGAAAATGAACTAAACACACAACTCTCTGAGGTACTAGAGATGGAATCGAAAGTGCCGGGATGCTGCAAGGACATCTTGGAGAAAACAAAAATGGAACTAGACATTATAAACGAAGAAAAATACAACGGTGCAAGAATTAGATCACGGGCTAAAATATTTCTTCCCGATGAGGCACCTGGTAAGAACTTCTATTGGAAAGAGCGACAGCGGGGGAGACGGAAAAAGATTGATGAATTAATGTATAATGGAACTGCCATTTCAACGAGCAAAGAGATACTTGACATCTTCGAGAAGTACTATAAGGATTTGATCGGCACCAAGCGCAAGCCACGCAACGTTTCCCACTCGACGACAGATGAAATAGCGTTTCAAAAGTTAACAGAGCGGCAACGTGAAGAACTTGAAGCACCCATCACATTAGAGGAAATTCGACAAAGCATAGGATCACTTCCCCGAAATCGCACTGCGGGACCTGATGGACTAAGCGGTGAATTTTTTCAAACCTTCAAGGACTGGTTGCCTGTTGTGTTGTTAAACGTATACAGAGAATCCGAGACGAAAGAAGAATTTCCCCTGTCATTCAGACGAACGCACACGGTTCTTATTCCCAAAGTGAAGGAAGAAGGAAAAATCCCGCAAGTACCTGATTTCAGGCCGATAACACTCTGTAATGTAGATTATAAGATATACGCTAAAATCCTGGCATGCAGCCTACAAAAGGTCATTACAAACATCGTGGGTGAGCATCAAACCTGTGCTATCAAAGGAAGAAACATCCAATCAAACATACATGTGACACGAACAGTCCTTGATCTGTGCAGACACGAGGGTGAACAGGTGGCAATGCTGCAGGCTGATTTATCAAAGGCCTTTGATAGAGTGGACCATGATTTCTTGTTTTGGGTAATGTCTGAAAGTGGGGTGGGACCCTCCTTTTTAGAAAAAGTGAAACTGTGTTACCAGAATGTGGAAACTACAGTGCTAGTGAACAACCTGTGCACAGATGCAATACCGTTGATGTCATCTGTCAGACAAGGGTGTCCCTTGTCGCCTGCCTTATTCAACATATACGTGGAATACTTGTGTCAAAGTGTTATTCAGAATAATAGTATCACAGGGGTTGTGCTCGGCGACTCGCATGTGAAGGTATTAGCCTACGCTGACGATATTGCCTTTTTTGCTAGGGACAAACCGAGCGTGAAAAATGTGTTACAGTGTATAGATCAGTTTTGTGAAAGGTCTGGGGCGGATATCAACAAGACAAAGTCGTTAGGGATATGGGTTGGTGAATGGGGGTCCAATCCAGAACGGTTTGAAGGGATCAGGTGGCAGAAGATGCCTGCAGAGTATCTAGGAGTACCCTTGGATAAGACCCGGAACACAAACCAGGTGTGGGACGAACAACGAAGACAGATGGAGAAGAGGGTTCAAGGCTGGAAACAAAGAGGATTGTCAATTTTTCAAAGAGCTTCAGTGTGCAATGTGTTCCTTGTTTCTAAACTGCTGTACTTGCTTCAAGTGATACAACTTTCGCGCAAGAACATTCAGAAGTTTCATAGATTGTTTGCAACCTATGTATGGATGTCGGGGTTTGAGTGCATGCGAAGGGACAATCTGTTCCACAGTGTCATGAAAGGTGGACTCGGATTACGTCATCTATTTGTCACCAAACTAGTGATGCGATTGTTCTTCTATAAGAAATGCAATCACCCTTTGTTAAGAACAGTGTTGCAGTCTGTTGGAAGTGTGCACTTGGCCGATATAACGGTTGCCACAGTAAACTGCACGTATCCTGTCACGGAATTTTACGCCGAAGTTGTAGAAAGCATTCGATTTCTTCTTGTTAGATTTTCACCGGAATATGTTTTTAGTGTACACCGCAAGAAGCTGTGTCATGATTTGATTGATACACTGTTTCCCGTGCCTCTTTATAGGCTAGTATCATGTGACAGTGGAGATCAGGACATATTGTGTCGCGTCCGAAAGATGCCAATCAGACCACAAATCAATACTTTCTTCTTCAAAGTACACACAAGAACCCTACCCGTTAAAGTATGGCTGGATCAAAAATGGATTTTTGTACCTTGGACAACGAACTGTAGGTTCTGTAATACGCCTGAAACAATCGAACACATTTTCTTGGATTGTACGGAAGCGCTTTTCTTTTGGGATGAGCTCAGCGTTAATTTAAAACGGTACATTCGGTTGGACCCCTATACGATGAGGTTTTTACCAAATGAGGTAACAGAAAGCAACCGTGACGATATTGTGTGTATCATTTCCATGTTTTGTATATGGAAGGTGAGATTACTAGACAGGAATGAGGAGCCACTTAGCCCACCAATGTGCCTTTTTAAACAGGAAATCAGTGAACTGTATGCGATGGCCCAACATAGGGGCGTTGTGCCCAGGTGGTTAAGTTCATGTGTGCAAGGGTTGCTTCCGAGCCGGGAGACCTTTATGCAAGTGTAATCTAGCATGTCGTCTAGCATAATATCATGTTTGTATATATCTCATAGCCATAATAAAAGAAATGTTGAAAAAAAAAATCCCCAGTGGCGCAACCGGTTAGCGCGCGGTACTTATATGACAGTGGTCGTGAGCAATGCCGAGGTTGTGAGTTCGATCCTCACCTGGGGAAAGACTTTTTGTAACACTAGATAACACTAGAGGGTCCAACTTCCGTCTCACGATAAAATTATATTCACTGATGACCTCCGGTTCAATTTGGCCCGCTTACGTTCCCCAGTGGCGCAACCGGTTAGCGCGCGGTACTTATATGACAGTGGTCGTGAGCAATGCTGAGGTTGTGAGTTCGATCCTCACCTGGGGAAAGACTTTTTGTAACACTAGGTAACACTAGAGGGTCCAACTTCCGTCTCACGATAAAATTATATCCACTGATGATCTCCGGTTCAATTTGGCCCGCTTACGTTCCCCAGTGGCGCAACCGGTTAGCGCAACCGGTTAGCGCGCGGTACTTATATGACAGTGGTCGTGAGCAATGCCGAGGTTGTGAGTTCGATCCTCACCTGGGGAAAGACTTTTTGTAACACTAGATAACACTAGAGGGTCCAACTTCCGTTTCACGATCAAATTATATTGCCACGAATCATCATCGCGAAACTTCCAGGGCAGGCACGAAACGGTACATCTCATCCCGGCGCATGCTGAGGAAGAAGCAAGAAGCTTCCTGACACATCGCCTGCTCTCTGGCAAACGCACGTGCTGTTTCTAGACTTTTCGGCGCGACGCTTACATGCTTGTGCGCTCCAAGCTGGGGCATTCATTCTTTGGACTCAGTTGTGTTCAGAGAGCTATCACTCTTGTGTTTTGCTACCAAGTAGTCTAATAAACCGTTCGCTGTTTATTCGACGACTCGCCGACCCATTTCGCTTCGTGACATTTCTGGTGGAGGTGCGGGGCATTCCTTGTCCAACGGCCTGGAAGACCAACTGCGACAAAGCAGAAGACAGCTTGGTCTGCCTGCAGAATTCGGTTCATTAGAACCCTCTAAACGCAAGAAGATGATGACTGCGGAGACCAGTACCCAAGTGGCGCAACCTTTTGCCACGCCCATAGCCCCTGCACGGTCGCCGAAGACATTCAGCGGGGAGCATTACGACGACGTGGACGATTGGGTCGACCACTACGAGCGGATCGCCAAGTTCAACAACTGGAGTGACGACCAGAAGCTCGTCAACGTCTATTTCTCCCTGGAAGGCACCGCGAAGACATGGTTCGAGAACCGGAAGACTTCGCTCACGTCCTGGGACGTCTTCAAAAGCAAACTCCGCGAGGCGTTCGCTTTTCAACAACGAGCTGAACGCGCTGAACATCTGCTCCAGAGACGGATCCAGCTGCCAAACGAAAGCGTTACAGGCTTCGTCGAAGATGTGTTGCGGCTCTTCCGGCGAGCTGACCCCAAAGCATCCGAGGAGAAGAAGGTTCAGCGACTCATGAGGGGAGTAAAAGAAGAAATTTTTCACGCCCTGTCCCGGGATCCAGCCGCCACGACCGACGCTTTTCTGGACGAAGCCGTCCGCATTGAGAGGACCCTGCTCTCTCGCGCTACCGTCAACGAACGACACCAGGGCTACGAGGCTTTCTCCACGACCACTGGCCTCGACGTGGGATCGCTCAGACAGCTGATTCGGGAGGTGGTACGCGAAGAAGTACGAGCTCTCCTCCGTCCTGAGAACGCTCAAGACCCTTTGTCTTCGATCGGTGCAATCATCAAGGACGAGGTTCAGCAGGCAATCCAGACATCGTCAACCGCCAACCCTGACGCCGAAGTACCGAGACCAACCTACGCCGCCGCTGTGAGACAGGTGCCACCTACTCGTCCGTCGTACTACGGAAACCGCTGGACACCTCCTCGGCCTGTCCAACCCACTCCGAGCGTCCCGCCACACTCTCAGCGGTTTCGCAAGACGGACGTTTGGCGGACTCCCAACTTCAGACCGCTCTGCTACCACTGCGGAGAGGCCAACCACGTCTGTCGCCGATGTCCCTACCGACGACTTGGCCTTCCCGGTTTTTCACCCGACGCCCTCCGCCCCCAGCGCGGTAGTCGCACCGCCGCAATTGAAGACTATCTACGGCAGCAGAATGCTTCTTCTGGCTCGCGACGCGACCTGTTACCGAGCGTCCCCCACAGCAGCAGGTCGCCAGGAAGAGCATGTTCACTGTCACCGGCAAGACGACCTGTGTGGCGCAGCCCTAACCGGGAAAACTGAAGACTGCAGCTCCGGGAGGTGAAGCTACTGACCAACGACAAGTTACAATTCCTCCAACTCGACGAACAGCAACGCAGCACCAACACGACGCTCGAAAAATTACCAATAACCTGAAAATACTCATCGACGGCCATGAGATGATTGCGTTAATCGATACCGGAGCCAACGACTCTGTTATAAGTGGTAGGTCGGCTAAGAAGCTTCGCAAGGTGCAAACGAAGTGGGATGAGTCTAACATCGGCACTGCTGGTGGACACGTCGTAACTTCCGACTGGCCGATGCACGGCAGTCATACAAGTGCGTGACATCCAGTACGTCGTCAGCTTTGCCGTCTTGCTGAACTGCCCACGGGATGTAATACTCGGAATGGACTTTCTAGTAGAAAACGAAGCAATCATCGACTTCACAAATGGAGTGATCTCTTTTAAAACGCCGGAAACAGCAGAAGACAAGTGGTGGGCACGAATAACCCCGGAGAAACGCGCAAACACGGACGTAACCGCCGTGATGACTCAACACGTCAACCTGCCTCCCTTGTCGTCAGTCCTTGTGACCGCTACGTGCGAGAGAGCACCGACTGGCTGTTTGTTGGCTGAAGGCAACACGCAACTTCTCCTCGAACGAGGAATTGGGATAGCAAGAGGAATTGTGCCCGTAAGAAACGGAATATTCGAACTCCTGGTCACAAATTTTCGCCCGGAACCACAACACCTGGCGAACGGCACGAAGATAGCCGTCATCGTAGACCAATACTCCACCACGGATGTTTGCCTAATGGACACTGCTCGCATCGGGGTCACCACGGAACACGAGGCCGAACATTTCGACGTAAACCCTCAACTCAATACAACTCAAAAGCAAAGCCTTCTCCAGATGCTCAACGATTTCAGTGACTGCTTCGCTGCATCGTCGAAAGTAAGACAAACGCCCATTGCGAAGCACCGCATCATCGTCGACGAAAAGGCCCGTCCAATTCACCGCATGCCGTACCGGGTCTCCTGCAAAGAGCGATAAACGATCCGAACGCAAGTAGAAGAGATGCTAAGAGATGACATTATCCAGCCGTCGACCAGTCCGTGGGCATCGCCGGTGGTACTAGTGAAGAAAAAGGACGGAACACTCAGGTTCTGCGTCGACTACCGGAAACTCAATGAGATAACGAAGAAGGACGTCTACCCGTTACCGCGCATCGACGACACGCTCGATCGCCTTCAAAACGCAAAATTTTTCTCTTCCATGGACCTCAAGACGGGGTACTGGCAAATTGAAGTCGACGAACGGGACCCTGAGAAGACTGCCTTCGTCACTCCGGATGGACTTTACGAATTCAAGGTTATGCCTTTCGGCCTTTGCACAGCAACAGCGACGTTCCAGCGTGTTATGGATACAGTTCTCGCCGGGTTGAAGTGGCGAACCTGCCTGGTGTACCTTGACGATGTTGTCGTCTTCGCAAGAACATTCGAAGAACATGTTGAACGGCTAAAGCAAGTCCTCGAGGCTATCAGAACTGCATGGCTGACGTTGAAGCCTCAGAAGTGTCGATTCGGCTACGAGGAAAGACGTTCGAAGCTTTCTTGGCCTTTGCGCCAAGTAGCGACGGTTCATTCCGAACTTTTCAAGAATTGCCTCACCCCTGAATGCCCTCACGAAGGACGAATCCACGTTTATCTGGAGTGAAGCCCAGCAACAGGCGTTTGATGAATTGAAGACGCGTCTACAGACCGCACCCGTGCTTGCCCACTTCGATCCAAATGCCGAAACAGAAATACACACCGACGCAAGCAACGATGGTCTAGGAGCCGTGCTCGTTCAACCTAACGACGGCGTCGAACGTGTCATCGCTTACGCAAGCAGAACGCTAACCAAGGCAGAGAAGAACTATTCGACGACCGAAAAAGAGTGCCTTGCACTCATATGGGCCATCACAAAGTTGCGCCCCTACCTGTACGGACGGCCGTTCAAGGTGGTAACAGACCACCATTCTCTGTGCTGGCTGGCTGGTTTAAGGGACCCCTCAGGACGCCTAGTGAGATGGAGCCTCCGATTGCAGGAGTATGACTTAACCGTCACTTACAAGTCAGGAAGAAAACACAACGACGCCGACTGCCTGTCCCGAGCACCACTCCAGCAACAAGACAACAGCCTCGACGACGACGACGCCTTCCTCGGTCTAATAAGCGCGACTACCATGTCTACAGAGCAGTATAACGACCCCGAATAGAAGACACTCCTCGACTATCTGCAGGGCCATGCCGACAATGTTCCTCCCATCTTCAGAAGATCACTCCCAATTTTTTCCCAACGTAATGGTGTTCTCTACAAAGAAAACCACGCACCACAAGGCGCTACGTGGCTTCTCGTTGTGCCTGGGGACATGCGCACCGAGATTCTTGAATCCTGCCACGACGAACCGTCATCGGGTCATTTGGGATACAGCCGGACACTGGCCCGTATAAGGGAAAAGTACTACTGGCCAAAACTGGCCAAGACCGTACACCACTATGTAAGGACGTGCCGGGAATGCCAACGACGAAAAACGCCGCCGGTACGACCTTCTGGGTACCTTCAGCCAATCGCACCGCCGTCGGCGCCGTTCGAGCAGATTGGGATGGATCTACTCGGGCCCCTTCCCACGTTCGTCTTCCGGAAATCGTTGGATAATCGTCGCCACCGACTACCTGACACGCTATGCTGAGACTAAGGCACCTCCACAGGGCACAGCAACAGAAGTGGCGAAGTTCTTCATCGAGAACATCGTACTACGGCACGTAGCTCCCACCGCCTTAATCACCGATAGGGGAACGGCATTTACAAGCAGGCTAACACAAGAAATCCTTCGGCTCAGCCACACCGCTCACCGGAGGACAACGGCGTACAATCCGCAGGCGAACGGGCTCACCGAACGCCTAAACAAAACCCTTGCCGACATGATTTCGATGTACGTCGACGTCGAGCACAAGACATGGGACGAAATACTGCCTTACGTCACGTTCGCCTATAACATGGCTGTCCAGGAAACAACGGGATTCACACCGTTCCGCCTTGCACACGGCCATGACGCATCGACTATGCTGGACGCGATGCTGCCCCACGAACCCAGTGATGTGGAAAACGACGCTCTGGACTTCACACAGCGAGCAGAAGAAGCCCGCCAGCTGGCCAGACTACGAATTGGTCAACAACAACGCGTCGATGAAAGAAGATACAATTTGCGCCGACGAGACGTACGCTTCAGTCCAGGCGACTTGGTATGGGTTTGGACGCCGATTCGACGACGAGGCCTGAGCGAGAAGCTACTGAAGCGGTACTTCGGTCCCTACAAAGTACTTCGACGCATTGGAGACCTGGATTACGAAGTGGTACCTGAGGCCAGCGTTCCCTCTCGACGACCCCCGAGGACTGAAATAGTTCACGTCGTTCGACACAAGCCGTACTACAGCAGGTAGCGCTGAAGACTCGCTGGAAGGAAACAACATGAAAAAAAATGGGGAAGAAACGGCATCGAGACGATGCCCCGTCTACGGAGGGGGCAATGCCACGAATCATCATCCCGAAACTTCCAGGGCAGGCACGAAACGGTACATCTCATCCCGGCGCATGCTGAGGAAGAAGCAAGAAGCTTCCAGACACATCGCCTGCTCTCCGGCAAACGCACGTGCTGTTTCTAGACTTTTCGGCGCGACGCTTAAATGCTTGTGCGCTCCAAGCTGGGGCATTCATTCTTTGGACTCAGTTGCGTTCAGAGAGCTATGACTCTTGCGTTTTGCTACCAAGTAGTCTAATAAACCGTTCGCTGTTTATTCGACGACTCGCCGACCCATTTCGCTTCGTGACAATATCCACTGATGACGTCCGGTTCAATTTGGCCCGCTTACGTTCCCCAGTGGCGCAACCGGTTAGCGCGCGGTACTTATATGACAGTGGTCGTGAGCATTGCCGAGGTTGTGAGTTCGATCCTCACCCTGGGAAAGACTTTTTGTAACACTGGATAACACTAGAGGGTCCAACTTCCGTCTCACGATAAAATTATATCCACTGGTGACCTCCGGTTCAATTTAGCCCGCTTACGTTCCCCAGTGGGGCAACCGGTTAGCGTGCGGTACTTATATAACAGTGGTCGTGAGCAATGCCGAGGTTGTGAGTTCGATCCTCACCTGGGGAAAGACTTTTTGTAACACTAGATAACACTAGAGGGTCCAACTTCCGTCTCACGATAAAATTATATCCACTGATGACCTCCGGTTTAATTTGGCCCGCTTACGTTCCCCAGTGGCGCAACCGGTTAGCGCGCGGTACTTACATGACAGTGGTCGTGAGCAATGCCGAGGTTGTGAGTTCGATCCTCACCTGGGGAAAGTCTTTTTCTAGCACTACAGGGTCCAACTTCAGTCTCATGATAACATTATATCCACTGATGACCTCCGGTTCAATTTAACCCGCATAGGTTCCCCAGTGGCGCAACCGGTTAGCGCGCGGTACTTATATGACAGTGGTCGTGAGCAATGCCGAGGTTGTGAGTTCGATCCTCACCTGAGGAAAAACTTTTTCTAGCACTACAGGGTCCAACTTCCGTCTCATGATAAAATTATATCCACTGGTGACCTCAGGTTCAATTTACCCCGCTTAGGTTCCCAAGTGGCGCAACCGGCTAGCGCGCGGTACTTATATAACAGTGGTCGTGAGCAATGCCGAGGTTGTGAGTTCGATCCTCACCTGGGGAAATACTTTTTCTAGCACTACAGGGTCCAACTTCCGTCTCATGATAAAATTATATCCACTGGTGACCTCCGATTCAATTTAGCCCGCTTACGTTCCCCAGTGGCACAACCGGTTAGCGCGCGGTACTTATATGACAGTGGTCGTGAGCAATGCCGAGGTTGTGAGTTCGGTCCTCACCTGGGGAAAGACTTTTTCTAGCACTACAGGGTCCAACTTCCGTCTCATGATAAAATTATATCCACTGGTGACCTCCGGTTCAATTTAGCCCGCTTGCGTTCCCCAGTGGCACAACCGGTTAGCGCGCGGTACTTATATGACAGTGGTCGTGAGCAATGCTGAGGTTGTGAGTTCCATCCTCACCTGGGGAAAGAATTTTTCTAGCACTACAGGGTCCAACTTCCGTCTCATGATAAAATTATATCCACTGGTGACCTCCGGTTCAATTTAGCCCGCTTACGTTCCCCAGTGGCGCAACCGGTTAGCGCGCGGTACTTATATGACAGTGGTCGTGAGCAATGCCGAAGTTGTGAGTTCGATCTTCACCTGAGCAAGGACTTTTTGTAACACTAGAGCGTCCAACTTCCGTCTCATGATAAAATTATATCGAGTGATGACCTCCGGTTCAATTTGGCCCGCTTACGTTCCCCAGTGGCGCAACCGGTTAGCGCGCTGTACTTGTATGACAGTGGTCGTGAGCAATGCCGAGGTTGTGAGTTCGATCCTCACCTGGGGAAAGACTTTTTGTAACACTAGAGGGTCCAACTGCCGTCTCACGATAAAATTATATCCACTGATGACCTCCGGTTCAATTTGGTCCGCTTACGTTCCCCAGTGGCGCAACCGGTTAGCGCGCGGTACTTACAGGACAGTGGTCGTGAGCAATGCCGAGGTTGTGAGTTCGATCCTCACCTGGGGAAAGTCTTTTTCTAGCACTACAGGGTCCAACTTCCGTCTCATGATAAAATTATATCCACTGGTGACCTCCGATTCAATTTAGCCCGCTTACGTTCCCCAGTGGCACAACCGGTTAGCGCGCGGTACTTATATGACAGTGGTCGTGAGCAATGCCGAGGTTGTGAGTTCGGTCCTCACCTGGGGAAAGACTTTTTCTAGCACTACAGGGTCCAACTTCCGTCTCATGATAAAATTATATCCACTGGTGACCTCCGGTTCAATTTAGCCCGCTTACGTTCCCCAGTGGCGCAACCGGTTAGCGCGCGGTACTTATATGACAGTGGTCGTGAGCAATGCCGAGGTTGTGAGTTCTATCCTCACCTGGGGAATGTCTTTTTCTAGCACTACAGGGTCCAACTTCAGTCTCATGATAACATTATATCCACTGGGGACCTCCGGTTCAATTTAGCCCGTTTAGGTTCCCCAGTGGTGCAACCGGCTAGCGCGCGGTACTTATATGACAGTGGTCGTGAGCAATGCCGAGGTTGTGAGTTCGATCCTCACCTGGGGAAAGACTTTTTCTGGCACTACAGGGTCCAACTTCCGTCTCATGATAAAATTATATCCACTGGTTACCTCCGGTTCAATTTAGCCTGCTTACGTTCCCCAGTGGCGCAACGGGTTAGCGCGCGGTACTTATATGACAGTGGTCGTGAGCAATGCCGAAGTTGTGAGTTCGATCTTCACCTGAGGAAACACTTTTTGTAACACTAGATAACACTAGAGTGTCCAACTTCCGTCTCATGATAAAATTATATCGAGTGATGACCTCCGGTTCAATTTAGCACGCTTACGTTCCCCAGTGGCGCAAGCGGTTAGCGCCGGTACTTATATGACTGTGGTCGTGAGCAATGCCGAGGTTGTGAGTTTGATCCTCACCTGGGGAGAGGCTTTTTGTAATACTAGAGGGTCCAACTTCCCTCTCACGATAAACTGATATCCGATGATGATCTCCAGTTCAATTTGGCATGCGATGCTAGGTGGAAGCTAAATAATTCTCTCTTGTCCGAGACAGCTCTTCTGGGCTTTGTCACCCACCAGGTCGCTACGGCCCGGGCTTCACCCCACATTGCGGTCGGATGGAAGAATTCAAAGCTGCTGTAAAGGACGAGGCGATAAAGATTGGTGTCAGGTTGTCTTTCGAGAGATCTGGAGAAGTCAGTTGCTTACAGAGGCAGCTGCGTGACCTCATAGAATTTGAAACCCGGAAGCTAGGATCTTGTGCCAACGACATCTAGTCTGTGCAGAGGGATATGGAGTCTTTCATGTACAGGAAATATGCTGGCGCTGCCGTACGCGCTCGATCGCCAAAGCACCTTGACGGAGAGAGGTCTTCAAAATACTTTCTGGTCGCAGAATTAAAGCATGCACTAGATAATCGCGTAACAGCTCTTGATTCGGGTGCTGCTACTGTTGATGTCCCAAATGCCATAACAGGGCTGTTTCTCGACAACTTTAGGGGTATTTTTGGTCACCGCGCACCTATTGTGTCTTGTACAGTAGCCTCTGATCTCGTCAACAGGGTTACTCAGCTATCTGGAAAGGGTACAGATAGCATCAATGGGCCCATCACTCAAGAGGAGGTGGCTAGGGAGACAGGTGCATTAAAGAGAGAAAGGTCACCCGGTCCTGGTGGACTCAGTGCAGAATTTTATAAAACGTTCAGTTCCATTCTCTCGGTGTTGTTGACATCTGTGTTAAATGAAGTTTCTGGTCGTGGTGTGCTGCCCGCATCTTTTGGGGTTGCGCAGACTGTACAGGTCCCGACAAAAGTTTACGGAACACGCGAGCGGTGTATTTTCTCCTCGGTACGACACCCTAGCGGCAAGCGGAAGCTGGCGAAATCAGGCCAGTTCACTGCCTCAGAGGGGTGAACGACTGCGCTCTTTGCGACACACAGCGGTAGTTTCGGTATGATTACTGTTGTATATGCCCGCGAAGTGAGTTGTATTTTACTGTTGTGCTCGCCAACAACACATGATTCAACGATTGTTGAGACAGCCGCTATCATCGTGATAAGGATGAATCATGGTGTCAACACTTTACAGTGTATTGCTTTTATCGGAAAGCTATGATATGTAGACAAGAGAAAGAAAGATATCTTGTAAACAGTTGCTTTATTATGGACGACGCGTGACGAGCTGATAAACAATTGACGCTGACATTGATAAACAACTGACGTTAGTCACGAGTTGTTGACGAGCACAACAGTAAAATCCAACTCACTTCGCGGGCACATACAACAGTAATCATACCGAAACTACCGCTGTGTGTCGCCGAGAGCGCAGTCGTCCACCCCTCTGAGGCAGTGAACTGGCCTGATTTTGCCAGCTTCCGCTTGCCGCTAGGATGTCGCACCGAGGACAAAATACACCGCTCGCGTGTTCCGTAAACTTTTGTCGGGACCTGTACTAACTGCAAAGAAAACGGATCCTGTCGCGAGGCGGAAGGTAGAGAATTATCGTCCCATTACTCTGACTAATGTGGATTATAAGATATTAGCAAAAATCCTCAAAGAGCGTCTGCAGTCTGTTGTTAGCGATATTGTCGGGGAACATCAAACGTATCGAATTAGAGGTCGTACTATCTTTACAAACGTACACACGGCACGTTTGATTGTGGAATGTTGTACACTTCTGCAATTGTCTGTAGGCATGATGCAGCTTGACCTCGAGAAGGCTTTTGACAAAGTAAGGCATGACTTTCTGTTCAGCATCTTAAATCATGTGAGATTAGGGGATGCCATGCTGAAGTGGATTCGGATGTGTTACCATAATGTGAGCACCCGGCTTGTGTCAACGGGGTTGCATCTGCTCCAATTAGAGTTCTGTATTCAGTGAGGCAGGGGTGCCCTATGTCGCCGATTCTTTATTCGTTATATCTAGAACCTCTTTGTCAATCGGTTCTTGAGGATAAACTTATACGGGGTTTTGTACGAAACTGTTGCAGCATAACAGTGCTTGCATACGCCGATGATGTTACCCTATTCTGTTCCAGTCCGGGTGAAGCGTGTCGCATGATTGCGCATGTTCGTCAGTTCTGCTCTGCGTCAGTAGCGCGGGTGAGTTGGGCAAAGATCCCGGGGAAGTGGCTAGGGGTAGCGCCTGCTTCAAGTATGCGGTGTGCTGAGCTTTCGTGAGTAGTAATAGGGCTGGTCCAGGCCACATGGGGGCTAAACTACGGCACCCCTGCCCCTGAGCCCTGCGCGTATTTTTCCCTGCGCGGCGCGTGTGCGGATGGTTGTCCGCGCGCTTATCGGCGGGGGGAGGGCTGCGTGCGCGTTTACCCTCTCACATTTTTCAGCCTGGGCCAACATCTTTCGACATTTTTGCGTCTTGGCCGACCTTTTTCGCGTATTTTTTCCCACGACCGGCGGGCGGCGCTCGGGTGGAGGCTCTTACCGGTGGGCGTGCGCGTTTACCATATCACATTTTTCAACCTGGGTCGACTTTTTTCGTCATTTTTCAGCCTAAGCCGACTTGAATCGCTAATTTTTTCGAGCTACAACAGGTGTGCAGTAGGCTGTTTACATGCAACGGATAACCATACACAAAAGTACAAGTGAAAATATATTTATTAAAGTCATTAGTGTCAGAAATTATGTTATGGCTCTGCATGAATGGGAAAAACTTAGCCAAAAATCTGAAGCAGAAGAAACACAATACACGTAACAAAGAATATGCTTATTACAGGTACGATGCAATAGCATTGAATATAGGTATCACAGATCAAACACAATATTTTTTATTAACTGTAATCATACACACAGGTTTTCAATGAATCAGAAGTGATAACACATTTAATCAAAGAAGATATCCTTAATCAATATGATTACAACGAAAATTACAAGTTTTATTATAAAAAGTCTGAAATGTGAGAACCTGATAGATGTAAGTAATTTCGAGCACAACATTCCATTAATAATATTAATATTAACATTAATAATATTTCATTATGACACATTTAATCAAAGAAGATATTTTAATCAATATGATTCCAATCAAAATTAAAAGTTTTATTATAAAGTATTATTATACGTGACCACCATAGTGGAGCTTTAATTACAAGTGCCGATAGTTAATTGTTGACAGCAGAGAACCTGGAAGACCACGGGACAGGAACACAAGAGGAAATAAAATCTATAACACTACATTTAACCAAAAAAACAACAGAGGAGAAGAATAATCTATCATTTTAAATATCATAAAATCATCCTCGTGACTTAATCTAGTCGAACCCAATACAATTTTCATTCTAAGAGACACTACAAACCTTACTTTGTTTTATGAATCCAACACGGAAAATATATTAAAAAATGAACTTCACTGCATAGCACGCTCCTAGCCAACAACCAGCTCTAATAATATCTGCCCTGATTCGTTGAAGACGGGAGGCGTACACCTGTTTTGTGACAGTTATGAACATTTTCGAGCTCAATAGGGAATCTAAGTTGATTATTCCAACATTACACAATTAACCAATCCCTTATTGAGTGAACAGCATAGGCGTAAGGAAATAACAAGATACCAAAAGATCAACAGCTAATAGAGAACCAAAACCCATCACGTAAACAAGAGGTACACAAAGGATTAATACTTGAAAAACAACCTATCAAAAACGAGAAACATGCACGCACTTAACACTGAATAGCAGAGAAACACTCTAAACGGCGCATCTGCCAGCGTGTAAACAAAACACACATGCAGGAAAATAATTGAAAAATAATCTATTTTCACGTATTATTATACGTGACCACCATAGTGGAGCATTAATTACAAGTGCCGATAGTTAATTGTGGAACCTGGAAGACCACAGGACACGAACACAAAGGAAATAAAATCTATAACACTACATTTAACAAAAAAACAGAGGAGGAGAATAATCTATCATTTTAAATATCATAAAATCATCCTCGTGACTTAATCTAGTTGAACCCAATACAATTTTCATTCTAAGAGACACTGCAAACCTTAACCTTAACCTTAACCTAAACCTTAAACATGCACGGATGAATAGCTGAAAAACACTTTGATGCACATGATGAATTTAATACAGCACAGAGCTGACGCTGAATAGCAGAGAAACTCTAAACGGCGCATCTGCCAATGTGTAAACAGACAAGAAAATATTATTGAAATAAGATCAACAGCTAATAGAGAGCCAAAATCCAACACGTAAACAAGATGTACACAAAGGATAAATAGTTGAAGAACAATCTATCAAAACGAGAAACATGCACTGATTTGTTGAAGACGGGTGCCGATAGATGTATGGAGTACCATGGAACACGAACGACACGAACACAAGAGGAAATAAAATCTATATCACTACAAAGAAGATATTCTTAATCAATACGATTAAAATCAAATTACAAGTTATATTATAAAAAGTCTAATATTCCTATATGTGAGAACCATCATTGCAGTAGCGTTAATATCTGTCATAACATTTCGAGCGCAATTCCAACATTACTCAACTTTTAATTTCTTATTAAGTGAACAGCATAGACGTAAAGAAATAACGAGAAACAACACAATCAACAGCAACAATTAATAGAGAGCCAAAACACGCGCACCATCCAACACATAGAGAAATAATAGCTAATCAATCTATCAAAAGGAGAAATATTGCAATATAGCACAGACTTAACGCTGAAGAACAGAAGAGCACGCGGCGACATGTAAACAACAGAGGAAAATGATCTATCATTGAACCCTTATAAAATCGAACAATGTTCATTCTAACAAACACTACGAACCTTGATGGAGGTATCCAAGACGTAGGAAATATGCACTGTTTTCACTCTTTTCTTCAAAGCCAGGAGACTTTGTCTCTATCTATATGACCATAGCACTGCGCATGCTTTATCACTCAAAGGGTTAGGGGCTATATTACTTCGTCCAGCAAACGGGGCGCTCTAGAGCTCAGATAAGAGAGTTCAAAGGCGATATATTTTATTGTACAGCGCAAATAGATGTCGATATCACTCGCGGGGGTCACTATCTTTTCGCATCCTTTCCCTGAAACGGAAATCTTTCGTCAAAGTGGTTGACAAGTCGACTAAGTTTGTAGAAATGCGATATTGTTATTGAACATGTAGAGAAAGTCCAAAATATTAATTGGTAGCAACGATACTCAATCAAAAACGAGAAACAAATTTAATTACATCAATTTTTGTAATGTCTTGCAACAGAAATTTCTAATGAACCACACAGAAATATCAAATGTGAAATGCAACTCAGAGTTATGAGGCATTCCCATCTTAGAGGAACTTAGTTATGTCAATCGAGTGAACAATTGAAACAAATACAAGACAATAATTATTTCGAGCAGTAAGTTCACAACTCATAGAATATCAGTCGAGTGAATACTTGAAACAAAATCAAAACAATAATTCTCACGACAGGTGGTGATCATGGCATTCTAAACCAGATAATAAAATTTTAATCAACAAAATAAACATAGATATGCTTTTAATTAAGTGTAGACGTGCACTTGAAAACATGAGACAATTGCTGTACATTGAAAAGATGGACAGATTTTGTACTCGATACCATAAGTCATGGGAAGATGTGATCAAAAACTGCTTCAAAAAGGAGGAGCCGCTAAACCATTTCATTACCGCTGCATTTCAATACGTCCTAGACATGGTCGTATTCGGAGATATGGTACAAACTACAGAACGGAAGGTGCAAGAATTTATATGCCGAATCTACAATACTTATAAAAATATCTGGACATCAACGTCGGTAGGGCCACTGGGATTGATGGCGCAGTTTTTGAGGTTTGCCAACGAAGAATTCAAATACACTAGACCAGATGTAACTGTAATCATTGCAATGGGCATTGCGTTCATCAAGAAAGCAGTCGGATCAAATTATCATATACAAGCGGTCTATATCGCACGATTCATTACGGATTTGTTGAAATTACACATATCTCACACATATTATCACGTGATATGTTCCACTACCACGGCAACGCAATTATTTTCTACTACCAGTCTCTGCAACGATGTCGAATCAACAGAAGTTCAATATTGTCGTGCAAGGTCTGATGTATCATCACCTGTTGAAACTCAACAAACATATCAATTGCGGTGGACCGCCGGACGATTTTCATCTAATACTCTCTTGTACGCCATTCAAGAATCTTCATACAAAGAAAGGAAACATCAATAAGAGACTGTGCAAGTTCATCGCGATAAAGTGCAAGTTGTTGAAGCAATACAAACACGGCGACAACATAGCGCCTGCGTTAATCAACGCTGGATTCAAGCGCCCAATAATCAGAATAAACTATTTAATGTCTTCGGGATTCATCAATGAAGACAACAAACGAAAGCTTCAGAGTTTGAAATAGAACTGTAGTTTATCGAAATAAACAAGTGTATAACTGAAACAATAAATGTAATCTTTGTCAGCATTATAATGAATTCTACGCATCACAATGAAAAACACCTTGCATTTAGCATGGCTAGACTGAGAACAGTGATCGCTAAGGAAACGAATATTCCACAATTTTTGTAAGAATTCTCATATGGAATGAGACCTGACCACCAAAGAATTCGCATTATGTTATAGTGTGTACAGAAAATATCAATCCATTCGAATAACTTCTGTGACATCATGGAAGAGTGCTCGTCAAAGTGAGCGACCTAAAGCTTGCGTATTGTGAAATTACACATTCTACAACACTGATCATAAATTGCAATACCTGTTCAAATTGTAATTAAACTCTGACTGATGTGTGGTAGCCACCACTTCTCCTGAATGTGAATCGATAAATTTTAGCAATTAATCCACAATCAAATATCTTGTATAGTATGTGTGAGTATATGCACAACTTTTTAATCTATATCTTTAGAAAAATGCAAGAAATAGCGTGCAGTTTTGACTTTGAAAATTTAAAGAATCTTTAGTGTGGAATTTGCGTTTTACAACGTTATGAGCTAAAGACTTATAAAATTAAAGTACGGCCTTTCCATTTGTAGTGCCCAGATGCTATGGCACTAAAATAATGTGATAGTTTTTCTGTATGGTTACGGGAAACCTCGAGTATATTTTGTGAATTTGATCTACGTTTATGTGTGACCTGCGCTGACCTGGTTATTATAATTAATATAACATATCTTCCATTGTGTTTATGCATAACGCTCATCTTCATTGTATATTTGTTAAGCACTTCTGATGGCGGTTGTGTGATCCGCTTCTCCCAAAATCTGATTGCCACTTGGAAATTATTTCATATACGTTTGTGTGTTGTGTGTTACGAAGACTATGTGATTAGAAATGTAGATTTGGCATGCACGTCATGCTCGTAAAATCTTTCGTATGCATTGTGGCATCTGATAATAGATTCGCTTTTCGCGAAGGCTTCGTATTATCTCCCAGGCACTGAACCCGAATGTGATTGTAAAAGTCGATGACACTGTGTCGCGAACGCTTTGACTTATCTCGCCGCAATCAGTTATCTTGTCTTATTTCCCGTTTTGCCCTATCTTGGGCGGCTCATTTTTCCTATCCAGTCATACATACGGACAACTGTGTTGACAAAAATATTTATTTATTTGTTCCGCACTCCAATCGGTTTGCTTGTCAAAGACGCCTTTTCTTCTTCTTTTACTATGTCTGGGCTAGTGCAACTGATTGAGAAATATACAAGCACTGTGGAATTTAATTCATGAAATATGATAAGTTTTCACAAGAGATTAGTGATCCTTTTTGTAATCATAGACTGATGTATCATGTCTCTAAATACCAATGACCGATCCTTCTCCGGCAATTTTATCCATCGGGTGTTGGATTTGTACAGAGTGTAGTCGAGTAAAACCTATTTGGTGGTCAGGTCTCATCCCATATGAGCATTCTTACACAAATTGTGGAATATTCGTTTCCTTAGCGATCACCGTTCTCAGTCTGGCCATGCTAAATGCAAGGTGTTTTTCATTGTGGTGCGTAGAATTCATTATAATGCTGACAAATATTACATTTATTGTTTCAGTTATACACTTGTTTATTTCGATAAACTACAGTTCTATTTCAAACTCTGAAGCTTTCGTTTGTTGTCTTCATTGATGAATTCCGAAGACATTAAATAGTTTATTCTGATTATTGGGCGCTTGAATCCAGCGTTGATTAACGCAGGCGCTATGTTGTCGCCGTGTTTGTATTGCTTCAACAACTTGCACTTTGTCGCGATGAACTTGCACAGTCTCTTATTGATGTTTCCTCTCTTTATATGAAGATTGTTGAGTGGCGTACAGAAGAGTATTAGATGAAAGTCGTCCGGTAGTCCACCGCAATTGATATGTTTGTTGAGTTTCAACAGGTGATAATACATCAGACCTTGCACGACAATATTGAACTTCTGTTGATTGGACATCGTTGCAGAGACTAGTAGAAGAAAATAATTGCATTGCCGTGGTAGTGGAACATATCACGTGATAAGGTTTTATGTGCTTTCCAACTCAGATATGTGTAATTTCAACAAATCTGTAATGAATCGTGCGATATAGACCGCTTGTATATGATAATTTGATCCGACTGTTTTCTTGATGAACGCAATGCCCATTGCAATGACTACAATTACATCTGGCCTAGTGTTTTCAATTCTTCGTTGGCAAACCTCAAAAACTGCACCATCAATCCCAGTGGCCCTTCCGAAGTTGATGTGCAGATATTTTTATTAGTATTGTAGATTCGGCATATAAATTCTTGCACCTTCAGTTCTGTAGTTTGTACCATGTCTCCGAATACGACCATGTCCAGGACGTATTGAAATGCAGCAATAATGAAATGGCTTCGCGGCTCCTCCTTTTTGAAGCAGTTTTTGATCACATCTTCCCATGACTTATGGTATCGAGTACAAAATCTGTCCATCTTTTCAATGTAGAGCAATTGTCTCATGTTTTCAAGTGCACGTCTACACTTAATTAAAAGCATATCTATGTTTATTTTATTGATTAAAATTTTATTATCTGGTTCAGAATGCCATAATCACCACCTGTCGTGAAAATTATTGTTTTGATTTTGTTTCAAGTATTCACTCGACTGATATTCTATGAGTTGTGAACTTACTGCTCGAAATAATTATTGTCTTGTATTTGTTTCAACTGTTCACTCGATTGACATAAGTAAGTTGCTCTAAGATGGGAATGCCTCATAACTCTGAGTTGCATTTCACATTTGATATTTCTGTGTGGTTCATTAGAAATTTCTGTTGCAAGACATTACAAAAATTGATGTAATTAAATTTGTTTCTCGTTTTTGATTGAGTATCGTTACTACCAATTAATAATTTGGACTTTCTCTACATGTTCAATAACAATATCACATTTCTACAAACTTAGTCGACTTGTCAACCACTTTGACGAAAGATTTCCGTTTCAGGGAAAGGATGCGAAAAGATAGTGACCCCCGCGAGCGATATCGACATCTATTTGCGCTGCACAATAAAATATATCGCCTTTAAACTCTCTTATCTGACCTCTAGAGCGCCCCGTTTGCTGGACGAAGTAATATAGCCCCTAACCCTTTGAGTGATAAAGCATGCGGTCACATAGATAGAGCCATAAAGTATCCTGGCTTTGAGGAAAAGAGTGAAAACAGTGCATATTTCCTACGTCTTGGATACCTCCATCCAGGTTCGTAGTGTTTGTTAGAATGAACATTGTTCGATTTTCTGATGCTTCAATGATCGATTATTGTCCTCTGTTGTTGTTTACGTGTCCCCGCGTGTTCCTCTGTTCTTCAGCGTTAACTCTGTGCTATATTGTAATATTTCTCCTTTCGATAGATTGATTAGTAATTATTTCTCTATGTGTTGGATGGTGCGCGTGCTTTGTCTCTCTATTAATTGTTGCTGTTGATTGTGTTGTTCCTCGTTATTTCTTTACGTCTATGCTGTTCACTTAATAAGAAATTAAAAGTTGAGTAATGTTGGAATTGCGCTCGAAATGTTATGACAGATATTAACGCTACTGCAATGATGGTTCTCACGTATAGGAATATTAGACTTTTTATAATATAACTTGTAATTTGATTTTAATCGTATTGATTAAGAATATCTTCTTTGTAGTGATATAGATTTTATTTCCTCTTGTGTTCGTGTCGTTCGTGTTCCATGGTACTCCATACATCTATCGGCACCCGTCTTCAACAAATCAGTGCATGTTTCTCGTTTTGATAGATTGTTCTTCAACTATTTATCCTTTGTGTACATCTTGTTTACGTGTTGGATTTTGGCTCTCTACTAGCTGTTGATCTTGTTTCAATAATATTTTCTTGTCTGTTTACACATTGGCAGATGCGCCGTTTAGAGTGTTTCTCTGCTATTCAGCGTCAGCTCTGTGCTGTATTAAATTCATCATGTGCATCAAAGTGTTTTTCAGCTATTCATCCGTGCATGTTTAAGGTTTAGGTTAAGGTTAAGGTTAAGGTTTGCAGTGTCTCTTAGAATGAAAATTGTATTGGGTTCAACTAGATTAAGTCACGAGGATGATTTTATGATATTTAAATTGATAGATTATTCTCCTCCTCTGTTTTTTTGTTAAATGTAGTGTTATAGATTTTATTTCCTTTGTGTTCGTGTCCCGTGGTCTTCCAGGTTCCACAATTAACTATCAGCACTTGTAATTAAAGCTCCACTATGGCGGTCACGTATAATAATACTTTATAATAAAACTTTTAATTTTGATTGGAATCATATTGATGAAAAATATCTTGTTTGATTAAATGTGTCATAATGGAATATTAGCTGTTGTGCTCGAAATTACTTACATCTATCAGGTTCTCACATCTCATGCTTTTTGTAATAAAACTTGTAATTTTGATTCTAATCGTATTGATTAAGAATACCTTCTTTGATTAAATGTGTTATCACTTCTGATTCATTGAAAACTTGTGTGTATGATTACAGTTAAATAAAAATATTGTGTTTGATCTGTGATACCTATATTCAATGCTATTGCATCATACCTGTAATAAGTATATTCTTTGTTACGTGTATTGTGTTTCTTCTGCTTCAGATTTTTGGCTAAGTTTTTCCCGTTCATGCAGAGCCATAACATAATTTCTGACACTAATGACTTTAATAAATATTATTTCACTTGTACTTCCCAGACAGAACACCATCTCCTACGGACGTCCGTAATAGATCACAATGTCCATATCCGAAAAATGACCTCCGTTGGACTCTCCTCGGATATTTATGGAAGGGTGTCCGTAGCCGTATATCCACAGTGTATCGGTATCGTCATCACCATGACGGTACAGCCCAGCGCGAGCTGAATAAACACTTTGTCTTCGTCTGGTACATGATACATGGTGTCAGAAGTGTCCTTCGTCCCACGTTTCGAACGCCGATATTATGGAAGGCCTGCGAGCTCCAGCAGGACTGAGTTTCGCAGGTAACGTCGCAGAGAACTGGCGTCGCTTCAAGCAAAGGCTCCAAGTGTTTATGACTGCCACCGAGCTTCCACAACAGCCGGGGGCAGCAAAATCATCGGGACGCTCTGACGCTCAAAAAGGTAGCGTTGCTTCTTCACGTAGCGGGAGAAGAGGCACAAGAAGTGTATCAAACTTTTGACCTTCCGGAAGGCACATCATTTAACGAGGCGCTCCGGAAGTTCGAGGATTATTGCATACCTAAGAAGAATGAGACCTACGAAAGGTATAAGTTCAGGATACGAATTCAGGAGGAGGGTGAGACTTTGGAAGCTTTCTATCGCGATTTACGCATTCAAGCAAAGTCATGTGCATTTGCTACGTTGGAAGATTCAATGATCCGAGATCAAATTGTTTATGGAATTACAAACAAGAAACTGCGCCAACGGCTCCTCAGAGAGACTGACTTAAGCATGGATAAGGCAGTTACTATGTGCCGAGCGAGTGAAATAGAGACACTTCGCAGCCTCACGTTCGAAGAAAAAGAGAAGGGGGTTGACAAGGTAAATGCAACGCGGAACTGGACCCGAGAACAACACAGTGACCGGGGTGCGGATCGTCGGTGCGGGAACTGCAACTTCGTTCATCGTCATGGCACCTGCCCTGCTTTTGGAAAGATTTGTCGACGTTGCCAGAAGTACAACCACTTTGCTTCCTGCTGCCGAGCAGCAGTGAATGACATAAGTGCCGCACCTGTTGAGGACAGCATAGAGGAGTTTTCCGTCCTCGAGATCGGCAGCTGCACATCGCAAGGGCCAAACTGGATCATCTCAGCACATGTATCCGGACATCCTATTTCCTTTAAGGTTGACACCGGAGCACAGGCTAATTTGCTGCCGAGATCCTGGGTGCAGCGAAATGTGCCCAGGGCCGAAGTTCGGCATACCAGCGCGAGACTACGAAGTTACAGCGGAGGAGTAATCGCACACTGTGGGGTCACTACGCTGCAGATGGCATATAATGGGAATACGGATCCCGTGCAGTTCTTTGTTGTAAAAAAAGCGCGGACACCAATCCTCGACCTCTCAGCATGTGAACAATTCAAACTCATCAGCCGAGTTGGCGCTGTGCTTCACATGACTGACGAAGGAAGAAAGATGTTGAACGACTTCCCCCGTGTTTTCCGGGGCCTAGGATGCGTCAACCGAACGTACAAAATGGAGCTTAAAGAAGGGACGGTTCCTGTGGTACAGCCAGCTCGTCGAATACCGCATGCTCTTCGACGACCGGTAGAACAGGAGCTTCACCGCCTGGTTGACGCAGGAATCCTAAGGAAGGCCGACGGCCCAACTGACTGGGTTAGTCCAATGGTCATAGCACGAAAGAAGAACGGACAGCTGCGACTTTGCCTGGACCCGAGGCGCATAAATGAGCACTTAAAACGGGAACACTATCAGTTACCAAAACGAGAGGACATCCAAGCGGAACTTGCCGATGCGCGGGTTTTTTCCACCTTAGACGCCAATTCGGGATATCACCAGATTCCCTCGACGAAGAAACCGCCAAGATTTGTACTATGGGCACGGCGTTTGGACGATATCACTACCTCAGGCTCCCGTTTTGTATATCATCAGCCCCCGAAGTTTTTCATGGCCAACATATTTGAAGGACTACTCGGTGTTAGAGTCTACATCGACGACATTCTAGTCTGGGGTAAGACGCAGCAGGAACACAACGAACGCTTACGCGCGGTACTGATTCGGGCACAGGAGCAGCACCTGACACTTAATCTGGAAAAATGCAATTTTTCCAGAACGGAAGTAGAATTTCTGGGTGACGTCATCTCCAGCGAGGGGATAAGACCCAGTCCGCAGCTCATCAGCAGTGTACAAGAGTTTTCGCACCCAACTGACAAGAAACAACTACATCGATTTCTAGGACTGATAAACTACTTTGGAAAGTACATACCAGACCTAGCTACAAAAACAGAACAACTGAGAGCCCTGCTCCGGGAAGACAGCATTTTCGAATGGAGCCCAGCGACTCAGAAAGAATGGTCGCATCTTAAGCAAGCACTCACAACGGCCCCTCTCCTAGCTCTGTTTGACCTGCACAAGCCCACTAAGGTGGCCACCGATGCATCGAGGGTAGGCCTGGGAGCACCACCCTTTCAGAAACATCAACAGGGATGGCGTCCAGTGGCTTATGCTTCTCGGGTACTGTCTGAATCAGAAACCCGCTATTCCCAGATAGAAAAGGAAGCACTTGGAATTGTATTCGGCATGGAAAAGTTCCACGACTTCGTCTACGGCAGACAGATACTGGTGGAGACGGACCATAGACCACTGTTAGCAATTTCGAAGAAGGCCATCGGCGATATGCCACCGAGACTCCAGCGTTTTTTCTTGCGCTTGATGAGGTACGATTTTCAGTTGCTTTACGTCCCGGGAAAAAACTTGATCGTCCCCGACGTGCTATCACGGGCCCATGGAAATAACTCAGAGTCCGCCCATGTAGCCTGCAATGACGTCGAAGTCCATGCTATCGAGACTCGCAAGAGCCTTGTTAGTGAAGCAACAGCAGCACGAATAGCCCTTGAAACTGCGAAGGACTCCACACTGCGTAACATTACGGAGCAACTGGAAAACCACCAACCCATCATGGGAGAGTTCAATACAGTGCAGTCTGAACTGACCGTGGTTGATGGACTTCTGTTCAAAGGCACGAAGGTTGTAGTACCGACAAGCATGAGATCAGAGATGCTTCAGCGAATTCATGATGGACACCTCGGTATTAATAAATGCTTGATAAGGGCTCGCCAGCTGGTATTTTGGCCCGGTCTCAGCGGAGACATAAAGTCACTGATCAAACGATGTGCCACCTGCCAGGAGTTCTCTTACCAGCAAGCCCAGGAGCCATTAGTAATGAGACAAGTACCCTCCCGTCCATGGCAACGAATTGGAGTCGACTTGTGCCAGTACGCCAGAAAGTATTTTCTAGTTGCCTACGATGCGTACTCGAACTTCCCGGAAGTTGAACAGCTAGACAACACGAATGCACACACCGTGGTGGAAAAACTAGGAAGTATATTCGCACCGCACGGGATTCCGTTGGAGGTGTGCACTGATAATGGCCCACAATTCGCATCCCAAGACTTCCGTCAGCTGGCAAAGCTATACGACTTCACGCACACAACATCGAGCCCGTATTTTCAAACTTCAAACGGCTTGGCAGAAAAAGGAGTTCAAGTGGCTAAACGCATTCTACAGAAATCCATGAGAAATGGGGACGACTTTTGGCTCGGCCTACTAGCTTATCGCGTGACGCCACTTGAAGACGGAAGATGCCCGAGCGAATTGTTAATGGGACGTCGGTTGCGGTCCCGCGTACCGGACTTTTCGCAGGACGTACCACCACCAGTGTGGAAAAGGACGCAGCCACACAAGCAATCTCCGGCATTAACGGCTCTACAGGAGGGGGACACAGTCCGCGTACGCGAAGGTAATCACTGGGCCCTCAAGGCGAAGCTGCAGAGCCAAGTTGCCCCGCGGTCTTACAACGTGGTGACACATGATTACCGAGTTCTTCGCCGTAACCGCAGGCACCTACTCAAAACGAACGAGCCATATCTGCCGGACCCAGAGGGCCCGGAATGGGACGACGACTTTGGCGAAGTTCCTGCCATTTAGGACCTCGCCCTCGCATTTAGGACCAGAAAGATAATTCCGAATAAAAACAGCATCCCCCAGATGAAAACTTCGAAGTCTTTGGTTTCCACTCTGCATGAGCTTTTCCTGTTTGTCTTTCATCTCAGTCAGCATGTCGGGATGAAGCCTGTCCAGCACCGTATGAAGTCTTCTGCCCATTAGCATTTCGGCTGGGCTCTTTCCAGTCGTGGAGTGGGGAAGTGTGTGTTGACTCAGAAGAAACCGTGACAGCTTTGTAGTCAAGTCGCCTTTACCCAAGCGCTTGAGGACTTGCTTGGTTTCTTGCACCATTCGTTCCACCTGGCCATTAGAGGACGGATGATAAGGCGCCACCCTGACATGTCGAATTTGATTTCGCTTCATAAATTCTTGGAATTCTTGGGACGTATAAGCTGCACCATTGTCCGAGACGATGGTATCAGGGACACCATGCGTTGCAAATAATGTTCGTAGTTTTTCACACACTGTTACTGAAGACAAAGACGTTAACTGAAAGACCTCCAACCATTTGGAGTGGGCATCCACGACGAGAAGAAAACACCTCCCTTGGAAGGGACCCGCAAAATCGATATGGAGCCGGGCTCACGGGTTCCTGGTAAATTCCCAAGGGTGCAGCCTTGCCCTTAACGGATCTGGCCTTGTTTCCTGGCACTGCAAACAGGTTCGCACCTTTCGTTCAATTTCGTCGTCGATGCCAGGCCACCATACCACGCTTCTCGCCAGTGCCTTCATGCGAACAATACCTGGGTGCACACTGTGCAGTAACCCCAGCACATGGTCCCTGGCTTGTCTTGGGATAACAACACGACTCCCCCACAGGAGGCAACCTCTGTACTCAGACAGCTCATGCTGACGTCGAGCGTATGGCTTGAACTGTTCAGTCACCTTGCCTTGGGGCCAGCCATTCACGGTCCAGTGTTTCACCCGGGACAGAACAGGGTCGTTCCTTGTACACTGCGCAATCTTCCTCGCATCCCAAGGTATCTCAGGTGCCGCTTCCAACATCCGGACCTCGAACAGTGGTTCGTCTGGAACTTCCTTCTGTGCCACAGGCAGCCGACTGAGGGCATCAGCATTTTTTAGTTGACTGGCAGATCTGTACTCCAGTTCATAGTCATACGCACATAGCATCAACGACCACCGTAGCATCCTAGGTGATAGCACTTGCGGAATAGGCTTTGTATGGTGTAGAAGTCCCAGTAGGGGCTTGTGGTCTGTTACAATACGAAAGTGACGTCCATAAACGTATTTATGAAACTTCTTGATCCCGAATCCAATTGCCAAGGCTTCACGGTCGATCTGCGCATAATTCCGTTCGGCGGCTGTCATTGTCCGAGACCCAGACGCTACTGGTAGCTCCCTACCATCGGCTTCGACGTGACTTAATACCACTCCAAGGCCATATGGAGATGCATCACAGGCCATGACTAAAGGCTTCTGGACATCATAGTGCACAAGGATGTCCGATGCTTGGCTTGTTGGAAGGCTGTCGCCTCTCGCCCTGTCCATTTCCACTTGCTCTGCGCGTCAAGTAATCGATACAGTGGCTCCAAGGTATGTGCTGCTCCTTGCAAAAACCTGTTGTAAAAGTTCAGTGCTCCGAGGAAGGCCTGTAGTTCCTTCTTGCATTTTGGTGCAGGTGCTTCATGGATAGCCTTAACTTTGTCATCAGTTGGCTGGATTCCGCCGGCGCTGATCTTGTGTCCCAAAAAATGACTTCCTTTACACCAAACAGGCACTTGTCCTTGTTTAAGCGGACACCATCCTCAAGGATCCTTCGCAGTACAGCTTCAAGCCGGGTGTTGTGTTCTTCCTCATTCTTGCCGCCTACCAGTATGTCGTCAAGGTAAACCTGCACTCCATCGAGGCCTTGCAACAGTTCCTCCATATAACGCTGGAATATAGCAACAGCTACTCCCACTCCGAAGGGTAGACGTGTGACACGGAACAGTCCACGATGCGTAGTAATGGTTAACAGATCGGCAGTCTCCTTATCCACTGTCAGCTGCTGGTACGCTTGACCCAGATCAAGCTTTGAAAACAGCGAACAACAAGAAAGTTTCGAGAACAGTTCTTCTGGAGTGGGCAGTGGATAAGTTTCCCATCGGACAACGGGATTAACAGAACTTTTGTAGTCCCCGCATACCCTTATTGCGCCGTTCTTCTTGACCACTGGCACGATAGGTGTGGCCCACGATGAATGTCTAACCGGCTCAAGGATGCCTTGTTCAACAAGTTTGTCCAAAGCTTCATCCACCTTTGGCAACAATGCAAAGGGCACTGGTCTTGCCTTGTAAAACTTTGGCTGGGCGGTAGGTTCCACTTCTACCCTTACTGGCGGTCCCTTGCTCTTTCCCAATCCTGGTTGGAAGACCTTTGCGTATTTACGCAGCACCGGCGTTGTTGAAGAGCCTAGGTTCTTGACACCGGCATCCAGTCGATGGATCTTCACCTCAATTCCCAGGGCCTTGAACCAATCCCTGCCAAGTAGACTCACACCAGCTCCCTTGACGACCACCACGCGCAGTCGCTCTTGACGACCCTTGTAGCAAGCATTTACAGTTGCGGAACCCAATACCCTCAACTCCTGTTGGCTATACGTACGAAGGCGGAGCTCACAGAGCTGAAGTTTGTGTTTGGACAGACGAAGTCGCCGAAAGGTCCTCTCATTGACCATAAGGCAAACTGCTCCCGAGTCCACCTCCATTTCAAGAGGCTGTCCATTGACTTCTACCGACACGCGGACCGCTGGTTCTTCAGCTGTTATTTGGAAAACGCCGTAAACGTCGGCTCCTCGACCACGACGGTGGCCGTCTGGTCTCCCGCTTGAAGATTTTTGCGTCGTCGGCGAACGTCTCGCCTTAGCTTTCTTCCGGCAAACTTTCACGATGTGGCCCCGTTGTTTGCAGTAATGGCATACTGCGTGTCGAAACGGACAGTCGTCCGGTACGTGAACTCCTCCGCGGCGGAAGCATTTCGTTGATGCACTGGTTGGCTGTCCTGCACTGTCATGTTTCGGCTTCGTTCTGTTAGGCTTAGCACCTCCTGCGACGCCATCCTTCTGAAGACTGTAAACATCGGTCTCACGAAGAGCATATTCTGCTACTATCGCCTTGTCCTGAGCCAAGGTGAAGGTCAAGTTGGACTCAGCTAACAGTCGTCGCTGGAGAGACTCGTCACGAAGTCCACAGACAAGTCTGTCTCTAAGCATGTCGTCAAGCGTTGACCCAAAGGCACAGTGTTCGGACAACCGACGAAGTTCGGCGACATAGTCGGCAACACTTTCCCCAGGCCGCTGGTCACGCTTCCCGAACTGGAACCGAAGGTTTTCCGACGATAACCGAAGGTTTCGGGTTGAAGTGTGTTGCTAATTTAGAGACAATGTCTTTATAATCCGTTTCCGAAGGCAAACACGGGGAACAGAGGGAACGGATAACTGCATACGTCACAGCACCGCACACCGTGCACAGCACAGCTCGCTTCTTGTCGCTTGAAGTGATGTCGTTGGCGGTGAAGTAAAATTCTAACCTTTCCAGGTATGAAGGCCAAGCAGAACCCGTACCGGGAATAAATTCTTCGAAGGCTCCGAATGTTAATGCAGTTGCTTGCTTCCCGCCGCTGGTTGCGTTGCCTTGCGCCATACTTCGTAGCGTAACTGCGTAGTTCGTAGTTCACCTCGTCGCCATGTTGTTGCGTCTTTATTCCTGGTGTGCCACAGGCACTACATGGTACATACATAGAGCTAGCCGCTTGCTAGCTTGGAGCCGAAAAACATCATCACGTAGCGGTCCGGCCTTTTATCACAGTCACCCTAGCGGCGGACATAACAAGTAAGGCCCCCTAACGAGCATAACGTTCAATCACAGTTACATACATAACAGTATCGGTATCGTCATCACCATGACGGTACAGCCCAGCGCCAGCTGAATAAACACTTTGTCTTCGTCTGGTACACGATACACACAGGAGGTCCTGTTGCGGCCGTTTCACGGATTGTCCGAATCAGCTCCGTGATGCGATGCTGTACGGATCATGTATTTGAAGAGAGAGAGAAACGCGGGACAATGTAGCACTGCAGAAATTTGGCTTTCCATGGAGCAACTCACTTTCTCAAGCTACATGAGTAAGAAACAGAGGCATTTCCTCTACGTCGACTTAATACGCCAAACAATTTCTAATTTCGCCGTTGTTTGTGCACGCAATCGACGGCTCACGCTTCATTTCGACTCACAGGCGAACACGGCTTTCGAATGTGCAGAAGCTCGCGAAAACACCAATGTACAGTGTCTGTTCCCTGTTTGGAAGTGAATGCAACTTCATTTCCAAAGCATTTCGGCTGAGTGGCCCAATCTCTCTGTTTCGTCTTTCTGTCCTTTTCTTTTTTATTTACTTATTAAGTTTATTTTTTTTGAAACGCCGCGCTGATTTTCCCTCATGGGAAACAAAGCGGAGCAACAGAAAGTGAAACGACCGGCGACGGTGGCAGATGTTAAAAAAATGGCGGAAACACGCTTTATATTTTACTACGAAGCGTATACTGACTTCTGAAAAATAAAAAAGTAACACGCGCTCGAGATATACGGTACATCCCAGAGAGCTCCTGTTTCTGTCCGTATCTCCTGGTTATGTCCGCAAAGTGCACGTTCGTAGGAAGTTCGAAGCTCGGCCAAGTGGATCCCCGTAGTACCTCCGCTGGAGGAATTTCATTATTCTGCGGATATCCGTATCTCCGTGAAAGTATATCCGATGGACATCGGTAGGACAGAATTTTCTGACTGGGTTTTGTGTATGGCTATCCTTTGCATGTAAAGAGCCTACTGCACACCTGTTGTAGCTGGGAAAAATTAGCGATTCAAGTCGGCTCAGGCTGAAAAATGACGAAAAAAGATGGCCCAGGTTGAAAAATCTGAGATGGTAAACGCGCACGCCCACCGGTAAGAGCCTCCACCCGAGCGCCGCCCGCCGGTCGTGGGAAAAAATACGCGAAAAAGGTCGGCAAAGGCGCAAAAATGTCAAAAGAAGTTGGCCCAGGCTGAAAAATGTGAGAGGGTAAACGCGCACGCAGCCCTCCCCTCGCCGATAAGCGCGCGAACAACCATCCGCACACGCGCCGCGCAGGGGAAAATACGCGCAGGGCTCAGTGGCAGGGGTGCCGTAGTTTCGCCCGCATGTAGCCTGGACCAGCCCTATTACTACTGTCGTGGTCAAGGTCCCCGCCCGTATACCTTGGTGTTCCCCTGGACAAGGCTCGTTGTACGGCGGCTTTGTGGTAGTCCCGCATCGCAAAACTACGCCGGAGTGTACAAAGTTGGAACGCTGTTGAGCTATCGACATTTGCCCGGGCGTTGGTGTGTAACACGCAGCTTGCTTCTCGCGTGGGGTATTTTTTGCAAGTCTTACCCTGTGGCAGGACTTCTGTCAATAAAATGCGCAGAGTATTTGGCACCTACTTATAGAATTCAAAATATGGAAACATGCGAAGGGATAATCTCTTTCATTGTCTCTTGAATGGTGGTCTTCATTTGGTTCACCTTTTTGCTAGACAGTTGGTGTGGCGCGTTAGCTTCCTTCGTGAGGAAGAAAGCCCGTTCTTGATGCATTGTATTAGTACGTTCTTAAAACATGAGCTGTCCTCTGTAGTTCTCTCTACAGTGTGTGACAACCCACTCTTGATCTGAGGATTTTACAAGGAAGTAGCTGATGCAGTACACTTTCTGTGCAGGCGTTTTTCGTTCGATTTTATCTTTCAATCGTCACGTCTAACCCTGTATTAGGCTATTATTCATTCTGTCTTCCCGCTTCCGTTATACAGGCAAATTTTTGGTGCACGGCCAGGAGAGGATGTGCTTTTACGAGTGAAGCGTATGCCTGTAGAACCTAAGGTGAAAGATTTTTTCTTTCGTCTGCATACAGGCACACTGCCCGCACGCGTTTGGTTGAGGGAGCGAGGCTTCCTTGTTACGTTTAACAACTTCATATGTAGGTTGTGCCCAGAGGAGGAGAGCATCGAACATTATTTTCTCTCCTGTCGAGACGCAGTGTTCTTCTGGGACGTTTTCCAGCGAGCTTTCAAAAAGCATGTCTACTTATGCCCGCGTAGTATCCGTTTCCTGCCTCTGAGACCTGACAGTGAGTTACCGTGGGACGTTCTTGTCTTGCTGGATCTGTACGCTTTGTGGGTTGCCCGTCGCATCGTAACGACCCTCCTGTTGGATCTTGGCATTTCTTCAGGATGTACGCTACATCATTCTGTAAGTTCATCCTCTCAAGCACGGGAAGACGTAGAATCCCCTTAGTATCGCGTTCTTGAACTGTTAAGGACACGCTCCGGCTTGGTGACGTCTTCTTCTTTCACTAGATTGCCTGTGGGAGAAATTTTTATGATTTGCTTTTTTTTACCCTCCTTGCTCTCCTTTATGTAAGTGACGGTTTCCTCCTCGTAAGGGCGGAGCCGTCGAGAGCACGCGGGTTTCGGCCTGACCTTCAGCTATGAATCACGCATGGTTTGCTGCTATATTTGTCCGTGCTTTATTGTGTTCAGCGGCGGCGCGTGTTCGAGATGTGGCGTGTGGCTCAGCTGCTTCGATCGTCTCGGCTGGTTTGTCATCGCTTCGCAGATTTGCTGACAGTTTCGCGAATGTCTTGAAGTGATAATCCATTTGGACTTGCTTACAGAATGAATGACGCTAATTGGGGAGGCGGAACTGAGCAAAACCGAGCGACCAACTTGTGTCTGATTTTTCTTCGCAATTTGGGTGATAACATTGTGTACATTTACAGCATGCGGATTGGGCGGTAAGTAGTAAGTACTGGACTCTCACAGTGCACAACGCCCAACTGGCCTGAACACGATTTAATTAGCAATTAGAGCTAATTGGGACCCCCACATTAATCAGCACCCTCCAGGGAGCCACCACACTAATTGGGGAAAGTCTAACTCGTGTCCAGACCAGCTGAGCGTTGTGCACTATGAGAGTCCATAAAAAAGAAAAATAATAGGCAGAAAATAAAATAAAAAGATAGAAATAGAGTGGAGAGAAACAATTTATTCGAAAATCAACGATGCCGCAGCGAAGAAGCCGCTCCGCAACACCCGAGTGACCAGCGCCCGCCATGTTAGTAGTTGGCACCCAGCAGTTGCAGAGATCGACGACAGGTGGCCACATAGTTGCAAGGCATCACACCAGATGCCGCCACCGTCATAGCTCTAAACGAGAAAGACAGAACAAGATACTAGCGGCAGGTAAAAATGGCAGCACTGCTAAACAAGTCTAGGCATGCGAGAGAAAAGGTCTAACTGCTACTGCTAAAACAGCACGGAGAAAACAGTACACATCGGGGGGAAAAGGCTTACGGGGACGATCACTTAGGCCTAACCTCAACGTCACAACACTATGCAGCTAACACAAGGCGGGAACCACTGGGCACACATCGCTAAACATGCGTCAACACGAACAAAAGCCTTGCTCACCGCAAAACAAGTTTAAACATGCGAGAAAGGCTTAACACGAGCGCGGTCAAATCACTCGTTGGTCACCGCTAAACACGGCAAACATACGAGAAAAGGAGCGCGTCAAATCACTCACCTTTTCCCCCGCGGCAACTTCCAGGCAGAAACTGAGCGAGCGCGGGGAACACACGTCTGCTCTCTACGAGAGCCAGCCAGAAACTGAGCGAGCGCGCGGAGCGCACGTCCATCTTCCGCGACAGCCTGAGAGAAACTGAGTGAGGCAACGCGCAGCGGCAGCTATGGATGCGCGCGCGCCCTCTGCTCCACCCGTCCGCGCATGCGCGCGCGCGCGCTCCTAGCGCCCTCTGCGCCGCCCGCGGGTGTTTTCGGTTTCGACTCTCTGCTGCGCGCGCGCGCTCCTAGCGGCGACGGGTGGCTTCTGAGTTTGTTTCACTTTCGTTTCTTTGCGCGCGCGCGCGTTTATCTGTATAAAGGCAGCGCGCACCGTGCTCGCGTCATCATTCTGACCGATACGTGGCAAACGCCATGTGTGGTTTATTCTCCTGCGTTTCTCGTCGTCGCAAGGAAAAGACAAAAAACGAAGAACATCGTGGTGGAAACCTTTCAAGTCCACCACCTGGAATGGTTGCAAGCGCGTCAAGAAATGTGTCAGGACAAGATGAAGACGCTCGACCGCATCTTAGCGGCGGACAGACTGGCGAAAAAGAAGTCCAACTTTAGCCTGGATAATCTGTATTGGGAACGCAGTTCCGATGTAGAGGACGATGACGACGACAACGTGTAAATAAAAGCGATGCATTTCTCCTCGAGTCTCAGTCTCTTCTTTCTCTTCGTGAAACGTGTACGCACGCAACATGTCTTCCCCCGAACCTTTTCGTTTCCGTCATCCTTTTCGCTGTATCTTAAGCGGCCCCTCCATGTGCGGCAAATCTACGTTCGTTGCTAACGTGCTGAGGAACCTGAACGACGTGGTGGACAAGCCTCCGTCACAAATATTCTACGTGCAGAAATATGCTTCGCCGAACATGCGGGACGAATTCGGGGACTCCGTAAAATTTACCAAGGAGCTACCACGAGAGTGGGACACGTCGCGCTATACGCTGATCGTCGTCGACGATCACATGACCGACGCCGGTTCCTTGAAGGAGGTGAACGATCTTTTCATTCGGGGTTCTCACCACGCCAACGCGTCGATCTTCTTACTCGTTCAAAACATCTTTTTCGACAGTAGCCATTTTAGAACAATATCCTACAACGCCAGTTACGTCGTCCTGTGGCGCACCGTGCGCAGCGTGCACCAGATGGAACATTTCGGCCAACAGCTATTTGGCAGAAAAAGATTGGAGTATTTTCTGCACGCATATAAACAAGCGATGTCGTCGCCCCACGCATATTTACTCGTGGATCTTCACAACTATACGCACGAGGATCACAGGTTGCGTAGCAATATCTTTCCGGGAGAACGTCAATATATCTACGCTCCGAAATGAATCTCCGCCGTCACCTCACTTTACTCAAAGTACTCTCCACTCTACCCCCTCCACACCGTCGCGACGTCTTGAGACGTTCGTCCTCGTCCGACATGAAACACCTCTCCGAAATTTGCCTCAATGTATTGAACGGAAAGGTGGCTCTAGCTCCAGATACGTTCGCGCGTTTGAAGAAGCACAATCGCTTTTTACGACGGCTCGCCTACAAAAAGATTCACAAGAATCCGCAACGTTTGAAGCGCTATCTGTCTCAGCAGCGAGGACAGGGCGTTCTTTCGTCGGTGGTTCCTCTCCTGCTTTCCGCCGTGTTGAACCTTTTCGCCAATGGCCAAGAGAATTGAAGTGACCACCTCCTCCATCGGAAACATTCTTTCCTCGAAGGAGAGTGACGACGTCAAAGTGAAACTCATACTGCAAGCACTGTATCGCATACTCAAGCAGTACGGATTTGGCCCCTACGACAATAAAAACAAGGCGTCCGACGCTACAAATGACTTTGACTATTCGCTCCTCTCTCCAGAGGTGGACGAAGAGGAAGCGGAAAGGGTCGTCTCGGAATTAAAGAAGGTTCTTTCCTGGGATCGCGAGGGTTGTGTCTCCGTGTCGGGCAAGCCCATCAGACACTCCTCCGTTTACGAACTCGTCAATTATTTGTTGCAACATTTGACGGGAAAGAAACCTTTCTGGTTCCCCAAAGTCTCGAAACTATTGCGTCTGATTTCTCTACCCAAATCTCGCGAGCCTCAACAGCAGCAGCAGCACCAGGCCTCCATTGCGTGGACGACTTATGGAGGGATATGAGAAACCAGAGGGTGGTTTGGGGGGTGTGGAACGCTATAGAAAAGCGCATCACTTGAGCAAAAAGAAGGCTCTCGCCATTCTCAGAAAGCTGGATGCCTACACGCTACACCATCCGGTCAGAAGAAAGTTTAATAGGAGGCGCATCATCGCACTCAAGATCAACGACGTGTGGCAAATGGATCTCGCCGATTTTTCAAAATACAGGAGATTCAACGGTGGCTACCGCTACATTCTCGTGGCAATCGATTCCCTCTCCCACTTTCTGCGCACCCTCCCACTAGAGACGAAGCGCCCCGCCGAAATGAAAAGGGCCATGATAAGACTTTTTCGGGGAGGTAACGTACCTACACGCATCTTTTGCGACAGAGGCGGGGAAATCTACAACAAGACCGTCAAGGTGGAGGTGGACGTAGATGTCTGACATCATTTTCCAATCTTGACCACTTCGCTGCTCGGAACCCAACTGTCGTGTTCTTTGTCGTAACCGAACCAGCGAACCAAGGAAAAGCTCTGACCGTTCACTTGCTTCTTTCTCAGCACTTTCGTTACTGGCCAAGGCTGATTGGCGTCTCGGGTTACGACGAGTACCTCCTCCGGGTAGAAAGATCCGCCCACTTCCTTACCCCGGTAATCTTCCAGGTGTACGATGGGAGGAGAGCTGTCTCTCAGGCGGGAGACGGTGAAAATCTGAGGCGACCAACTCCCTTCCGAGCTCTTATGAAATCCTTTTCTGTGTAGTAGGACCCTCACTTTATCCCCCAGTTTGAGCTTCTTTTTCACGGAGGGTACGACGGGCTTCCCATTTATCTTATTGAACAGCTCCAATTCGTTTTCGGGCGTGACTTCGGACGGGCTGATGCCCAAAGTCCTGTGTTTGGTGGTGTTGTAGTCGCGCACGATCTTGGGAAGCGCGGAAACGAAGTGGTATTTTCCCGTTACTCTAAAATAACGGAATATTCTGTCGCGTAAAGTGCGTATGACGCGTTCTGCCTGCGATGCTTTGATTACTGGAGAGAAGGTCGAATACATGTGTACCTTCTTTCGTGAGAGATACTCCTTGACGGTCTTGTTGTAGAATTCCCCGCCTCTGTCGCAAAAGATGCGTGTAGGTACGTTACCTCCCCGAAAAAGTCTTATCATGGCCCTTTTCATTTCGGCGGGGCGCTTCGTCTTTAGTGGGAGGGTGCGCAGAAAGCGGGAGAGGGAATCGATTGCCACGAGAATGTAGCGGTAGCCACCGTTGAATCTCTTGTATTTTGAAACATCGGCGAGATCCATTTGCCACACGTCGTTGATCTTGATTGCGATGATGCGCCTCCTATTAAACTTTCTTCTGACCGGATGGTGTTGCGTGTAGGCATCCAGCTTTCTGAGAATGGCGAGAGCCTTCTTTTTGCTCAAGTGATGCACTTTTCTATAGCGTTCCACACCCCCCAAACCACTCTCTGGTTTCTCATATCCCTCCATAAGTCGTCCACGCAATGGAGGCCTGCTGCTGCTCCTGCTGTTGAGGCTCGCGAGATTTGGGTAGAGAAATCAGACGCAATAGTTTCGAGACTTTGGGGAACCAGGAAGGTTTCTTTCCCGTCTTACGTTGCAACAAATAATTGACAAGTTCGTAAACGGAGGAGTGTCTGATGGGCTTGCCCGACACGGAGACACAACCCTCGCGATCCCAGGAAAGAACCTTCTTTAATTCCGAGACGACCCTTTCCGCTTCCTCTTCGTCCACCTCTGGAGAGAGGAGCGAATAGTCAAAGTCATTTGTAGCGTCGGACGCCTTGTTTTTATTGTCGTAGGGGTCAAATCCGTACTGCTTGAGTATGCGATACAGTGCTTGCAGTATGAGTTTCACTTTGACGTCGTCACTCTCCTTCGAGGAAAGAATGTTTCCGATGGAGGAGGTGGTCACTTCATTTCTCTTGCCCATTGGCGAAAAGGTTCAACACGGCGGAAAGCAGGAGAGGAACCACCGACGAAAGAACGCCCTGTCCTCGCTGCTGAGACAGATAGCGCTTCAAACGTTGCGGATTCTTGTGAATCTTTTTGTAGGCGAGCCGTCGTAAAAAGCGTTTGTGCTTCTTCAAACGCGCGAACGTATCTGGAGCTAGAGCCACCTTTCCGTTCAATACATTGAGGCAAATTTCGGAGAGGTGTTTCATGTCGGACGAGGACGAACGTCTCAAGACGTCGCGACGGCGTGGAGGGGGTAGAGTGGAGAGTACTTTGAGTAAAGTGAGGTGAGGGCGGAGATTCATTTCGGAGCGTAGATATATTGACGCTCTCCCGGAAAGATATTGCTACGCAACCTGTGATCCTCGTGCGTATTGTTGTGAAGATCCACGAGTAAATATGCGTGGGGCGACGACATCGCTTGTTTATATGCGTCCAGAAAATACTCCAATCTTCTGCCAAATAGCTGTTGGCCGAAATGTTCCATCTGGTGCACGCTGCGCACGGTGCGCCACAGGACGACGTAACTGGCGTTGTAGGATATTGTTCTAAAATGGCTACTGTCGAAAAAGATGTTTTGAACGAGTAAGAAGATCGACGCGTTGGCGTGGTGAGAACCCCGAATGAAAAGATCGGTCACCTCCTTCAAGGAACTGGCGTCGGTCATGTGATCGTCGACGACGATCAGCGTAGCGCGCGACGTGTCGCACTCTCGCGGTAGCTCCTTGGTAAATTTTACGGAGTCCACGAATTCGTCCCGCATGCTCGGCGAAGCATATTTCTGCACGTAGAATATTTGTGACGGAGGCTTGTACACCACGTCGTTCAGGTTCCTCAGCACGTTAGCAACGAACGTAGATTTGCCGCACATGGAGGGGCCGCTTAAGATACAGCGAAAAGGATGACGGAAACGAAAAGGTTCGGGGGAAGACATATTGCGTGCGTACACGTTTCACGAAGAGAAAGAAGAGACTGAGACTCGAGGAGAAATGCATCGCTTTTATTTACACGTTGTCGTCGTCGTCCTCCTCTACATCGGAACTGCGTTCCCAATACAGATTATCCAGGCTAAAGTTGGACTTCTTTTTCACCAGTCTGTCCGCCGCTAAGATGCGGTCGAGCGTCTTCATCTTCTCCTGACACATTTCTTGACGCGCTTGCAACCATTCCAGGCGGTGGACTTGAAAGGCTTCCTCCACGATGCCGCGAATAAATTCGCGAAGTTCTTCGTTTTTTGTCTTTTCCTTGCGACGACGAGAAACCCAGGAGAATAAACCACACATGGTGTTTTCCACGTATCGGTCAGAATGATGACGCGAGCACGGTGCGCGCTGCCTTTATACAGATAAACACGCGCGCGCGCAAAGAAACGAAAGTGAAACAAACTCAGAAGCCACCCGTCGCCGCTAGGAGCGCGCGCGCGCAGCAGAGAGTCGAAACCGAAAACACCCGCGGGCGGCGCAGAGGGCGCTAGGAGCGCGCGCGCGCGCATGCGCGGACGGGTGGAGCAGAGGGCGCGCGCGCCGAAAAGAATGACCATTCCGTCATCGTGCTGGTGCAGTGACCCGCGCAATGACGACGCTGCGATGAAGATTCCCCTTTTCCGGCACGTCTGATCTCACGAACGCAGCATTACGAGATGATCAGACAAGGGAGGGAGGGCGCAGGCATCTATTGACCAACTCTTTTGTTTGTTTGTATACAATAAAGATGTTTCAGTGAAAGAACACACAGAGTCTCGTCAAAGTTATTCGGACTGTTTATTGCGTTGCATGTCAATAACCAATCGGTATTTCAATAAATCAATGACAAAGTTGGCAATGTAGACTGCTTGCAAATGTCGCTGCTTCCGCAGGGTGTGCTTAATATGAGCGATGGCACGAGCGAGAAGGTCCACGATGTCTGCAGCGATGTAGTTGAATTCTGCGTTGGACAAGCTCACAAATTCCCTCATCAGTCCCAGGGGTCCGTCCGGAACCGTTATGCAAACGTTCTTGTAACGGGCGTAAATTCGTCGCACCATCTCCTGCAGCGGCCCCGGCGAGATCTCTCCTATATTGCCAAAGCCTACCATGTCTATCACGTAGCGAAAAGCAGTGATGACGAGCTCGTTGCGGGGACTTTCGCTGTTGAAACATTCCTTCTCCACTTCTTCCCAAGAAGCGTGGGTGCGGGAACAATTTTGTAAAGAGTGGTAGCTGAACATCTTCACGTAGTGATGACGCGAGCACGGTGCGCGCTGCCTTTATACAGATAAACGCGCGCACGCGCAAAGAAACGAAAGTGAAAGAAACTCAAAAGCCACCCGTCGCCGCTAGGAGCGCGCGCGCGCAGCAGAGAGTCGAAACCGAAAACACCCGCGGGCGGCGCAGAGGGCGCTAGGAGCGCGCGCGCGCGCATGCGCGGACGGGTGGAGCAGAGAGCGCGCGCGCATCCATAGCTGCCGCTGCGCGTCGCCTCACTCAGTTTCTCTCGGGCTGTCGCGGAAGAATGACGTGCGCTCCGCGCGCTCGCTCAGTTTCTGCCTGGAAGTTGCCGCGGGGGAAAAGGTGAGTGATTTGACGCGCTCCTTTTCTCGTATGTTTGCCGTGTTTAGCGGTGACCAACGAGTGATTTGACCGCGCTCGTGTTAAGCCTTTTCTCGCATGTTTAGACTTGTTTTGCGGTGAGCAAGCCTTTTGTTCGTGTTGACGCATGTTTAGCGATGTGTGTCCAGTGGTTCCCGCCTTGTGTTAGCTGCATAGTGTTGTGACGTTGAGGTTAGGCCTAAGCGATCGTCCCTGTAAGCCTTTTTCCCCTATGTGTACTGTTTTCTCCGTGCTGTTTTAGCAGTAGCGGTTAGACCTTTTCTCTCGCATGCCTAGACTTGTTTAGTAGTGCTGCCATTTTTACCTGCCGCTAGTATCTTGTTCTGTCTTTCTCGTCTAGAGCTATGACGGTGGCGGCATCTGGTGTGATGCCTTGCAACTACGTGGCCACCTGTCGTCGATCTCTGCAACTGCTGGGTGCCAACTACCAACATGGCGGGCGCTGGTCACTCGGGTGTTGCGGAGCGGCTTCTTCGCCGCGGCATCGTTGATTTTCGAATAAATTGTTTCTCTCCACTCTATTTCTATCTTTTTATTTTATTTTCTGCCTATTATTTTTCTTTTTTATGGACTCTCATAGTGCACAATGCTCAGCTGGTCTGGACACGAGTTAGACTTTCCCCAATTAGTGTGGTGGCTCCCTGGAGGGTGCTGATTAATGTGGGGGGTCCCAATTAGCTCTAATTGCTAATTAAATCGTGTTCAGGCCAGTTGGGCGTTGTGCACTGTGAGAGTCCAGTACTTACTACTGCGGTACAAATCTATCAAGTAGCTTTGCGTGACGTGTTACAGAGAAAGCCCAGGATTCTCTACCTGTCTGCTGCAGTCCCAGTTCGTGAGCAGCGATAACGACAGCGGTAGGAAGGGACATAGTCGCTGGCCATGTCTCCTGTCTATGTTGGTATCCGGCTTTCTCTGCAACTGCCCACGAGTTGGAGATAGCGAATTTGGGGAACCAAACAACCACCACATTCTGACTATGGCTGGATACACAGTACATGCTGCACGGCGGCGCATTATCGCTATGATTTCACGTGTCATGTGCCTCACCACATTCTGAGTGTGCGTGCCTTTTTAAGAATAGTGGAACACAAAACAAATAAATAAAAAATAAAATGATGAAACGACGCGGTCTTCTTGCTTGACACATACACTCACGCATACACGTAATAATGGAATGACGATGGAATGGGAAGTTCACGGAATGTGTGAGCGTTTTCATGTGCACTGGAAAATGAGTGAACACGAAGTAATCTTGTTCTTTCGTACTGTGTTTGCACTAATGAAGCGCATCAATGGTTCATTAAGGAGGTTGAAGAGGTTGAAAAAAATAAGCCCACTTCGCATATGTAACCAGAAAGGTCAGAATGGAAGAACAACAGGCGCATGCGAGATATTTGTTCTGTTCCCGCGGGCAGCCTCTGCTTTCAACAATGCATTTTGGAACAATGTACAGGGTGACCTCTTTTATTCCATACATATTTTTATATTATTAACTAATACTAATCGATTTTTTTTACTTAGGGTGCACACGCCACCGCGGAAGTCACATGACACAGGGCGAGCCCGTAAGCACAGTTCGTTAATTACCTTTCTGATTAGCGTTCTCTGTTTCTTTTCGTTTGTAATAATGCGACATAGTCGATTGCAGCCAGGCTTCAGGAACTTGATTATAATGTAAGATGCTCCGGTGCGGGTCTAGAGCACTGCACGGGCACGGGCTTACCCGGTGTTTTTAGGCGGTCCTGGGCAGGGCTCGGGCTCCAGCCACCGGGCCCGGGCCGGGTACGGGCTTGACAACGCCAGACATGGTCGGACGTGTACGGGAACTTATTTCACGAGACTGGACACCTGAATTTTGACATTACTTTTTTTCCCCATTGGGTATAGGATATCAGGTATTCGCATCTGAGAACAATCACTTTCTTAAATGTGATCATGCTGATTTCGTGCTTGATTTCACGCGTGCACTCACACACATTTGGGGACCTGCACGAGCGTCAGTTAGGTTAGGTGTTGAGACATATTTCGTTCTCGTGAGGGTCCGGCACGAGGGTCGGATAGGTTAGGTGTTCTGACATATATTTCGTTGCCGTGAGAGTTCAAGAAACAGGAACTAACACCGAAGCATGTGCCATAGAGTCTCTTTTGAACCGCAATGTACTTACGCCCACGCGCGTACGTTGCGTGCTGTGTTCCCAAGCAAGCAAGCACCAAGCACAGAGCGGCTTGCCTGCAGAGAAACACAGCCGCTGCTGCGCTCGTCGAGTGTACCTCCTGGCTCTCCACCAATTAGCTACGTCCTTTTCCTTGCTGCGCTGTGCTCTTGAGTAAATCTAGTACGCCTCCGAACCTCGAGAACAGATAGAGCAGAGGCGTGCTGGAACCGGGCCATGGAAACAATCGTGCCGGCGGGCCGGGCCCGGGCTGAAAATATATAGAAGACGTCAGGCTCGGGCCGAGTACGGGCCGTAGCAGCTGGAACTGGGCCGGGCACGGGCCTAAAAATTCGGCCCTTGCAGTGCTCTATGCGGGTCAACCATGCGCCTTATACGGCCATGCTGGAGCGTGTGCGCATTTAAGTTGCCATTTTGAGCGCAATAAATGAGGGTTTCTGCTGTGTCAGATCTTTTGAAAAGCTGCCAATTACAAGGTTTATTAACGAATTATTGTTAATTACATGAAGGCGGGGGAGCAATATTATTTGCTGGATGTCCATCCTTCCGTATATGCCAAAGGCAAAGGAAAAAAAAAACATAAAGACACTTTCTTTGCAAATTGTTTTCGTTTATTCAGAACAGGTTTTGCGTTACAAGCGTTACAGTATATTCTGAATACAAATTCTGTTTTTGCACACAAAGCACACCAGACTGTCCCAAGAAGAGCGGAACAAAGCGGTTCACACAGAAGCGACAACTGGAAATCTGAGACTAGCTTTGTGCTACTTGTTACAAATAGACGCTACGTCAAAAGTAGCGGCGGTTTGTAACAAGTACCACAAAGATAGCCCCAGGTTTCAGGTCGTCGCTTTCTTTCTGAACTGCTCTGATTAGCTTTATATATATATATATATATATACAGGGTGTTCACGCTAAGTGTGAACAGATGTTTTAAAAATATATCATTCACTTTTTCCGAGATGAAATCAATTGCAATATAGCATATGCTGAAGGGCACTCCCTAGGGGGGCATTAACAGACTCCTAAGGCAATGTCTTAATTAACTTTCGATAATTAACTTTTTAATTATAAAAGCTACGAAGTTGCTCCAATGAGAACATCTGATCTCTTCGGTCACCAGATACCAAAACCGTTTTCAGAACAAAAATCCGTTCGGTAGATCGTCCGCAAAAAAATCGTGAAGGAACGCCATTTTTATCTTTATTTGGTTTATTGCGCATCTTCAAAGAAGCGGCTTTCCTTTACCCCCGGTGTGAGAGAGTGAAAGAGCACAGTGCCGCCTCATGCGTCGAAGATTAGCTTTAACTTGCGGAAACAAAACAAAAACACAAATCTATCGTGTGACTCTATCGCGACTGCCCTTATCTTGGGCTGCATTTTCTGTTTTCTTTTAATCTTTTTCCAGGACGCAAGAGGCGATAGTGTGCTCTTTCATCCTCTCGTATAGACGATATGCAAAACGCAGCGCCCTCTCGTAGCGCGCACAGAAACCTTCGGAATTCCGCCATGTCTGAGGCTCTCTCCCCGACCCGAGTCATACACACGACTCACGTCCAGCTGTTCTATCGCGCGCCTTGTCTCACACATGTGCTGTTTCACTATGTTATTCACATGGTGAGACGAGGAGTTCAAAAGAGAATGCAAGCAAGGTAAGAGTGCTTCTGGATTCCTTGTTGCATTGGAGCGCTGTCATTTCGGTTTTGGGAGAGAGACTTACGTTAACCTAGTGCAAACCTGCTCTTTAATGTCATCCTATGACATATTTAGACAGTTCAGTACAGTCCATTTAAGAACTATTTACTGCACTGTATACGGCATAAACATTTGGCACAAAATAAAAGCTTAGTACGGTTGTGGAGTATCGATGGTCAATTATCCTAAAACTATCTATGTTTCTGGATACTATCGGTGACTGATCGATAGTTTTGCATCACTACGCGTTCCCTTGGTAGTTTTCTTTCTAGCTTCTTCTTGAATGTGAAGACTGATGGCACAGCGAATTCATAGATGTCCCGTCTTCCATTTGGCACGTTGGCGTCAAAATCAGTCTCTTTGCAGTGCCGTGAACACACATTTGCTGTGCCAGCATTGAACTTCATTTTTCTCTTGATGACTAGCAGTCATATCTGTCTCAGGGAAGCTGTTGAAGGTGACTGTAAGGCGAGCATGAAGTGTCCTCGCACTAAATGATCGAAACAGCCAGAGTGCACCGTCTGAGGGGCCCATCTAAGGAGCGCTCCATGCTTTCAGTGCAATAAGGAATACAGGCATTTGAGGCTCTCTTACCTGGTTTACATTCCCTTTGAAACCCGCGTCTCATCACACAAATAAGATAGTGACCCAGCACATGTGAGAAGCAGGACACGTGAAAGAGCTGTCGTATGACAGCCGTTTGCATTGCTCGTGCCGGGGAGGACGCCTCAGACATGGCGGAATGCCGGTAGGTTCCCGGGAGTGCTACGAGATGGCGCTATGTTTTGCATACGGTCTATTGGGGGCGAAGGAAATACACGTCTCTGGAGATGCGCAATGAATAAAATAAAGAAAAAAATGGCGTTCCTTCACAAATTTTTTGCGGTCGATCTATCGAACGGATTCTTGTTCTGAAAACGGCTTTGGTATCTGGTGACCGAAGAGATCAGATGTTCTCATTGGAGCAACTTCATAGCTTTTATAATTAAAAAGTTAATTATTGAAAGTTAATGAAGACATTGCCTTAGGAGTCTGTTAATGCCCCCTAGGGAGCGCCCTTCAGCATATGCTATATTGCAATTGACTTCATCTCGGAAAAAGTGATTGATATATTTAAAAAAAAATCTGTTCACACTTAGCGTGGACACCCTGTATATATATATAGATACTCATTGAACGGTGCGACAGCACCAGAGGACACGTGTTTCGCCGTGTTTGCGGCTCGTCGGCCCTGGGTAGCTGCGCATCGTTCGGGATTGGCAAACCGAGCGATATACACCTGGGAGGGTGACTGAGCACTCCTCAATGCCACTGTGCAAGCCAGTGAATTATAAAGAGGGGGGAAAAGCCATTAAAAAAATAAGTAAATGATGCTAGACGTGTTTGAAATTCAAACTTACAGATTAAAATGGCTTCTATGGCTGCACGTAGAGAAACAGATACTCATTGAACGATGCGACAGCACCAGAGGACACGTGTTTCGCCGTGTTTGCGGCTCGTCGGCCCTGGGTAGCTGCGCATCGTTCGGGTTTGCCATCCCATGGGTGACAACCCATTGGTGAATCATTTGGTTCGTTGATTTTAGAATGAACTAAGCTATCTAGCAGATTGCGTGCGCGCCTGTAGGTGACAAGAGGTGCCTGCGGAAAAATTTCCTTTGTGCGCTCGGATTGCTGAAGTATGCTACAGTGTCGATTCAGTATACCCTTAATGTTTGGGATATTTCCAGCAAATGTTACGATCAGGTTGATAGCGTCCTCTTTCGTGCTATTTTTTCGCGTACCGAATAGTGACTGGCGCTCTATTTTTCGGGCCCTGTTGAGACCGTCTTTCACAAGGTTCGGTGGAAAATGGCGGTCAACGAATGTTTGTTGCAACTGATTTAGATTCCTGTCAAGATCGTCATCGTTCGAGCAGATTTTCCTGTACCGAAGGGCTTGGCTGTAAGGGATGGCAAGCTTTGTATGCCGTGGGTGACAGCTGTGAAAGGACAAATACTGTTGGGAGTCAGTGGGCTTCCGGAATAGGTCGGTGCTTAGAACTCCGTCTTGTAGTCTTACCTGAACATCTAGGAAGTTAACCGTTGCAGTTGAATACGTGTGGGTGAACTTAATAGTGGGATGAAATTGGTTGAGATCATTTATGAATTCTATGAGGTCCCTTTCTGAATGTGACCAGATCATAAATATATCATCCAGGTAGCGTTTGTAAAGTGCCGGCTTTCGGCCACGTCCTTCCAAAAATTTTTCTTCCAAAGTTCCCATGAATATAATTGCATAAGTAGGTGCCATTTTAGTGCCCATAGCCGTGCCGCTGATTTGGAGGTAGTGCAGACTGTCAAATTCGAAGTTATTGTTTTTAAGGATTAAGTTTACTAGCTTGGACAGGGCAAGTGGGTCGATAGGACTGTGTCCGGCGTATCTAGAAAAAGCTGTCTCAACTGCAATAATGCCGTCTTCGTGGGGAATATTAGTGTAGAGGGACGAGACATCTAATGTAACTAGGAAACTTGATGTGGGGGGCTGGCACTGATTTAGTATCTGAAGGAAATGGTTAGTGTCCTTGATGTAGGACGGTAGTTGTGGGGGTATGTCCTAGAGGACGTGATCTACAAAGCTGGATATCATCAGCATATATAGTAATCATCAGCATATATATATATGTATATATATATATATATATATATATATATATGCTGATGATTCAGGGGGTACGGATGGACACGTACAGAAAAGGTATAGAAGGGATTCAGAAGCCTTGAGGAAGAGTTTAAAAAATTTTATTACAACTAATTACGGGAGAGAACTAAGGTTTATTTACATGTTACAGGGGTCGACGTTTCGGCGACAGCGTCGCCTTCCACAGGACTAAAGGGGATTGTAGTGGGTCATCGCTTATAGAAGGGCGGGAAGAGTCACGAGAGAGGAGGAATCCGCACGTGGAACGGGTGCTGGTCTTGGGGGTTTTTCCAGGAGCTTTGTCCTTGGTCGTCACTGGGGAGTGGGGATCTTCAAAGATAAAAGGAAGCTTAAAAGCTTCAAAGATAAAAGGAAGCGGAAGCTTAAGCTTCCGCCGTAACGTAGACATCCTCCCTAACTTTTATGATTTTTAAGTTTTAATAAACCCCTTTTTTGTTACTTCCCCTACTTCCGTATTCTGTCTCCCATTTATTTCAACTATATATATATATATATATATATATATAAAGAGGGGAAAAGCCATTAAAAAATAAGTAAATCATGCTAGACGTGTTTGAAATTCAAACTTACAGATTAAAATGGCTTCTATGGCTGCACGTAGAGAAACAGATACTCATTGAACGATGCGACAGCACCAGAGGACACGTGTTTCGCCGTGTTTGCGGCTCGTCGGCCCTGGGTAGCTGCGCATCGTTCGGGATTGGCAAACCAGGGGTCACTCAGAGAGCGATATACACCTGGGAGGGTGACTGCGCACTCCTCAATGCCACAGTGCAAGCCAGTGAATTATAAAGAGGGGGGAAAAGCCATTAAAAAATAAGTACATGATGCTAGACGTGTTTGAAATTCAAACTTACAGATTAAAATGGCTTCTATGGCTGCACGTAGAGAAACAGAGACTCATTGAACGATGCGACAGCACCAGAGGACACGTGTTTCGCCGTGTTTGCGGCTCGTCGGCCCTGGGTAGCTGCGCATCGTTCGGGATTGGCAAACCAGGGGTCACTCAGAGAGCGATATACACCTGGGAGGGTGACTGCGCACTCCTCAATGCCACAGTGCAAGCCAGTGAATTATAAAGAGGGGGGAAAAGCCATTAAAAAATAAGTACATGATGCTAGACGTGTTTGAAATTCAAACTTACAGATTAAAATGGCTTCTATGGCTGCACGTAGAGAAACAGAGACTCATTGAACGATGCGACAGCACCAGAGGACACGTGTTTCGCCGTGTTTGTGGCTCATCGGCCCTGGGTAGCTGCGCATCGTTTGGGATTGGCATATATATATATATATATATATATATATATATATATATATATATATATATATGTGTATGTATGTATAGATTATGTTCTGCTCATCTTTTCTCCTGACGAGGACAGCGCCAAAGTCGAAACGTCGACCCTTTTTCATTTAACTTTTAATTTCTGCCCCCGTGCCAAAACTGAACTAGTGTTGCTAACTTTGCTAAAATACGTTGTCCGCGTCTTTTCCCTTCCAGAACTATATATATATGTGTATATATATACACACAATACACACACAACAATATATTTTACACAATGCGGACGGCACAGCAGAAATCCAACCACCGAGAGTACGATCCTGTCTAATCATTGATTAACGAAGGTTACTTATCAACTTCTTAATCAGTGTCTTTTCGAAACATCTTGACTTAAAAATGTTCTTCCATAAAATAATATAGAAAGATGACAACCTGCATACAGCTGTACATTGGAGCTAGCTGCTATTCAGAGGGTATCTGACGACACAAAGGGGGTTACGTTGGGACAGGTACAAAGACGGCCGATGAAAGACTTGAGATTGTTAGAACAAGATCTTTTATTTATTTAATTTTTGGCCGGTTTGACGAAATCGTGAAGGCCACCCATGTCTCCCACGCTTCCTGACTAATATGGCGGTCAAGCGTTGTGGTAATCAGTTAGACAGGCAAGGCTGTGGCAGAGGCACTGAGGCGCCGCCCCCGATCGCACCCGAACCCAGGCGCCATTACCCAAGGTCGGGCTCGGGGAGCCGCTCCAGTAATCCCCTTCAATGTCTTCCTTTGGCCTTCCCACGTTTTCCCTTTCTGGTTGACCCTTCCTCGGGCGACAATATATATGGATTCGGTATGTCAGTCCAAAGTGAGTTCTTGGTTAGCCATACGAAGTGTCATCATGCCGAAAGCTAAACATCGTCTCTCCAAGAAGCGTAAGTGGACAAAGAGGGCGCGAAACATCGCCGAAGCAAGTAAAAGGCAGAGGCTCGTTCCCACCTCAGACAGGTACGGAGTTTTGGTATTTATATTTTTCACGCACCTAAAAATTGAACTTTCAGAACAATATGTAAACAATATGTGCGAATATGAATATTGAACAATATGTTCGAACTGCGACAGAAAACCCTGTGTTGGCGAGGAAACGTGATTTGAACCAAATTAGACATGTGACGTAGCAGACGGCGGGACTTCAACTTCTAAACTTAGGAAATACGCTGCATCCACTTGTTCGTCTGCTATACCGTCATTCCCCTGTCCCACCTTCCTATTCTTGAGTTGTGGTTGTGAGTTAGTGAGTTAGTTGAGTTGTGAGTTATTCGGAGAAGTGCACGGGGGGATTTCAGGACAGAGTCAGTGTATTCTGTATTTAGGAGTACTTACAAGAATAAATACCCTGAAATTGGTATTTAAATATAATTCTAAATACATTTTTAGGCTGTATTTCAATACAGCATAGACATAAGTGTATTTATATTTTAAATAGTATTTTAGCTACAATGTATTCAAATACTGCCCATCCCTGCTGCCACCATTGTCCGCCCATCTTGCTTCGACTTTGCAACTCTGGCTGCTCCAAGCCATGAGAACTTTGATCCCCTTGCTCCCGAGCAATTTCGCATTAATTTCTCTTCGAAGGACAGAAAAAGACAACACTTGTGCGCGTGAATGTTGGTCGAAAACGCGGTGATGAGAGCAGGGCTCGTTCACACTAAAGAAACGGTCTGCCATTGCCAGCTGAATACTGCATTGTGTTTGCCAAAGTTGTATACCTGTTCCGAAAAAAAAATGAAAATGTGGTCTCAGACAGAGCTGTACCCCGCAGCATCAAGGCAAAACTGTATCGTGTTCCCTGGCGGCTGTTTTCAATGTCCGAGTATCGTAAAAACTCGGTTGGATAGGGTGCTCTCGCAGTAAAAGAGCTCTTTTGGGGGGACCCGTGGACAAGAGAGCGTCTTCAGCAAACCGCTTTATGACAAGAAATAGGAGTGCCATGGGCAAGCGTACAAATCTATACAAATCTGTACTGTATGAGATGATAAATGATGCACTGGTTCCTATATTTCATTTCGCTATACATTCTGTTATTTTTGTATCTGAATTTATTTCCATTCTAAATGCTACGGTGTATTTTTGTGCCACATCCTTCAGAGCAAAAATCAATATCGTAAACATAGCTGCCACGTTGATAAAAGCGACGACAGTGGTTTCAATATTACACTATGCCGGACATCAAAAATTTTGTGACATATTCTCGCAAAACTCCTCATATATACAGGGTGTCCCAGAAAACGTGTCATTTAATTGTAATTAAAAAACTACGCCACCTAGATTCATGCGGTCAACGGTCAATGCGGTTTGTTAGGTGTTTGCCACCTCCTGAATTGCATGTCATGTAACCTAAATTTAATTATGTAATTTTTTTGCGAAGTGAACTCGGAAATTTGCCAAGTAAAGGTAACTTTTTTACCTCCCCAACATGAAGAGCATGCCGAATTTACTCTAATTCATAATAATTCACAGTGATATTCAGGATCTATCCTATCGGAAAAAAATTGCCGGACAGGCTTCTCGGGGCACTTCAGCATAGCGCGCGAGGACTTTTCGAGCGCAATCGATGTCAGTGCGACAAAAGGAGGTTGAAAACCCAGCCCACAGAGCGACAGTAGAAAAAGTGACAGCTCTTGAAATTGGGAAAGGGAATGTATGGTCCCATCTGAGGTCCGACGCGACAAGCTGTCTGTGTTATCTCTCTCTGCCGTGTCGGTGTGGGCTGGGTTTCCAACCTCCTTTCGTCGGGCTGACAATGAATTCGCTGAAAGATTTGTCGCGCGCTATCCTGTGCGAGATCCGTAGAGCATGATTTTCGGCTATTTCTTCCGGTACTATAGCTCCTCAATATTCCTGTCAATTATCATTAATTTGAGTAAATTCGGCATGCTCTTCACATTGGTGGGGTAAAAAAGTAACCTTTACTTGGCATTTTTCAGAGTTGAGTTCGCAAAAATTTACATAATTAAGCTTGGGTTACATAACATGCACATCAGGAGGTGGCAAAAACCTAGTAACAACAAATGCCCTTGACCGCATGATTCTAGGTGGCGTAGTTTGTTAATTATAATTAAATGACACGTTTCCTGGGACACCCTGTATACTGTAGCTCACGAAATCAGATGAATAATTCATGAACAGGTGGCGTCATCTAAGAAATATCTTTTTGTTAAAGCTCCTTGGGACATCGGTCATGATCTGTGTAGAGAGCGACTCATTTGCATACACTCACTAATTCGGTAAACATCCCCTTTTAAATTTTACTTCGCACGCGTGCGGGACCTCTTTTTTACGCATCGGGACCTTCAGCGAAAAATATTGTGAGAAAAAAAAACGCGTCGACGAATCGTCATTTTTACGTGTTTCCGCGCGCATGAACAGACTGCTCTAGTGCAAATTACATGACTTTTCATTGAGTTTCTGAAGACAGTTTGCCAGCCGCAAATCTCCTGTAAATCCTTTGTTTACTCAGTGTGCGAGATACGAAACCACTTTGCACAGAGAGCAATGGTTATTAATTGCAACGTTCCTGATAATATCATGTTGTCTTGTTCGTCAACTGTACACTCAAGAACAGTGATTTTGATTGAATGAATGTCGCGTATTTGCTGGTGGTTAGGCCTAGCAAAGTGGACATGCCAGAGCAACCTAAATAAGGTTAGTTTTGGTCAGTATTGTAATGTTAGTTCTGGAAGAGTATTGCAGTACACCCGTGGAGGGGTTAGGCAGTCACAGAGGTCCTTGTCATGAGCAGTGATCAGAACCGGTATTGTTTTCGGTCCGGTTCGGGTTCGGGTTAAGGCATATTGGTTCGGTTCGGGTTTAGCTCCACTGAACCGAAATTATCAGTTTGAGCCGGTTCAGGTATATCGGTTCGGGTTCGGCTTCGGGAGACCCCCTCCCCCCAACACACACACACACACAGACAAAAAAAATCGGTCAGCGGTCGGGACATTTACAGGGATTGGAACCTTTACTTTTTCGGTCCCATTTTAATCGTTTCATGGGCAGTATATTTTGCTACATGAAAGCGAGCTTACGCTCACCGACACGGTTGTAAGACAAGGGTGTGAGATAACTGTTTCAGGTGAAAAAGCTTTAAGGAAAGCATGTGAAAACACAAGACAAGTAATAAACACATTTATTATTTACCTGATATTTTACTGTATTGTACTCTCGTGGTCGTCTCCTGAAAACGAAACCCGAAGTGCTGGAATCTTTTTGGCAGAACCCGGTCAGCGCCCTATTTTGCTGCGGTAAAAAACTGGCGCTACAGTCACAAACTTTTACTCGCATCTGGCATCGTACAAAAAATAAATACACAAACAAAAAAAAGGTCGGTCACTAGTACAATTATTTCACCTCTGACCCGTTTCCCGAACCGGTAACCGTATGAATTTTTCTTTTCGGTTCAGTTGGGTTCGGTTCAGGACATTCAAAAAAAAAATGAACGGGGTGTTGCCAAATTTCTTGTCATTTGTGCGATTATCAGTACGTGCCACATTTTGCATGCGACGTACTTGTCTGAAATCGTCGGTTCGTGGTTCTGCAGCCCGTGTCTGAATTGTGGCCATCCAAAGTGTTGTACCAAGATTATTTTGAAAAATGCTAGGCTGTATGCCACTATATCACTCAAGGTACGCGATATTGCCTCAACTGATGATTACATAAATCAGGAACTGCGAGATTGCGATTTCAGACAAGTTGTCGCATGCAGTACGCCTGAAGGAGCTGAGGTAGGTGTTACAATCTTCATCTCACGTTAGTGGGCCTCGTCACGCCATAGGGGGATAGTGCGTCCTGGGCCGACTTTGGTGTCGACATTTCTCAGAAGAACACCAAGAAAAGTAACAGCAGACGACCCTAGAGTCGGAGCCACTACCCGGCAGTCTCCACATAGCGGGCCGGGGCGCTAGCGCATTAGGCCACTCAGCCACCGAAGTTGGTCAACACCTGACCAAAGCCTGAAAACACCATGAGTCCAGGACGGTTTTCCGCCAATACTGGCTGGCACAACTCACGAGACCATCTTACTTGCACCCTGCGGCTGAGACCATGTTTTCCGGAACTATTACATTATAAGAACCAATTTCTGCAAGAACAACTTCTTTTCTGTTTTTTTATCGTTTATGTGTTTATTTTTAGGACTCTTCGTTTTCTGGTTAAACCGGGTTTTTCACAACAGTCCCCCCTCCCCAAACCGAACTAGTTTTGAAGTATTCGGGTAAAACCCCATATCTACTCGAGGTCCTTGCGGTCCTTCAACTTGTCCGTCCCTGTAAGCCGTCGGAGAAGTGAATCCTAATATCAGCGGAGAGCTATTTGTGACAACCTATTTGTGCTCCTTTTATGATCCCCTCCTGCAGGAGTCAAAGACGAGGTTTAGTGCAGCTCAGAGCTGGAACATAAAGCTGTTGTTGTTTGAGGTCTGATTTCTCGTCAAACTGTCGCAGCAGTGGCTCGTTTCATATGCCTTTTGTTTCACGGGAAAATTCCCCGGTGACACACCAAACAGGATTCGCCCGAATTTTCCCTAACCTGTCGCAGTAGTAGCACCCAATGTTTCCTTCCCGAATTTGAAAAATCATAAAACCCGGAAACGAATAACCCTGTTTATTTTGCTAAATCCGTCGAGCTTGACTTCGAACGTAGAGCCCGCAACTTTTGTTGACCACTATTTTTCAAGATCATTATTTTGTTTGATTTTCAACCAGATCCAGGTCAGTAGCTATAGTTACACCCTCGAATCAGGCTCTGTAACAATTACGCCCACATAACACCCCTATGCAAGCTTTTGTTTTATCCAGAAGGATGTAACAGGGGTGTCTAAAACTATTTACACCCAAACTACACCCTTGTGCACCGAGAAGGGTGTTCAGAATCTTAAAGTGTACTCCATTGCGTATATCACAAACCGCAGGTCATAGTCATTTTTAAAACATGTTCTAGTCGTGCATCCTTTGCTGATTCTTTTGTGCTTTCGTCCCATGCAGTGAATCTGGTCAGGATGCAGCATCCGCTCCTACATCATCGGATGAAGGCGGCTCCGCGAAACCAGGACAGGGGATGCCTGTCGATTCTCAAACCTGCCCTGACGACAGAAGTGGCCCAATGAGCTCAGAGGAATCTGAGATGCAGGGGAGAGGTGCAGGCGACCGGGTCCTTTCACCCTCCCTATCTGGCACTACTAACGTACGGCAACACATTCAGCAGCAGGACGAGGCATCGACGTCCGGAAAAGTCGACACCTCGGAAGGTGTTCGCGCATCCACATCAACACATAAGGCGAACACCAGCCACATTGAGATTGAAAGAACGACGGGAACCAAGAGAGCAGCCTTGGTTGTTGACCTGCCACTGATGCTGAAAGAATAGCCTAGAGAAGAAAAGCATAGAGATGTAGCCTTGACCCACCAGCGAAACTGTCTATTTTGTGGTGAGATACAGTTGTACAAAGAAGTCAGGGTTGGACTTATCGCCACTCTGGAGTATCGTTGTTCGAAGTCACCTCTGTGCAGTTTCACTCACTTCGTGCGGACGGATAAAATGACCGTCACAAACGACAGCATAAATCTTGATTTTGTTAGAGGGTGCCTTTCCATCGGGATCGGGTACACGCAGGCGCAAGAGCTAACAGCGTCAGTCGGCCTCCCATTCCTTTTGCATAAGCTCTACCAGAAATGTGAGAACAAAGTTGGGGAAAACCTTCAATCAGCGACATTGGACTCTATGAAGAGAGCCGCGGCCGAAGAGGTTGAGCTTGCAAAACAACGGAAAGAGTGTCGCGATCCCGACGGCTTTTGGAACAGCCCAGTCATTGTAGATGGAGGATGGAGAAAGCGATCTTTCGGCCATGGGTACAATGCGAATAGCGGGGTGGCTGTCATTGTCGGTCGTTACACGAGCAAGATTCTCTACATCGGAGTACGCAACAAGTTCTGCACAACTTGTCGACGCGCTGAGTCGGAGCATAAGCAGCCTCTACCCCACTAGTGTCCTTGCAACTGGAAATCGTCTTCAACGTCCATGGAGTGAGACATTATTGTCCAGGGATTCAAAGAAAGTGAAGAAACGTATGGCCTTAGGCACACTACTACATTGATTGGAGACGGAGATAGCAGTGTTTTCGTTGCAGTCCAGGAACAGGTTCCTTACGGCCGTTCAGTGAGAAAGGTAGAATGTGTCAATCACATGGTAAAAAACTATACCAAACGGCTGTATAACCTAGCAAAGGATACTAGAACATTCGCCACAGCTGAAGGCAAAGACGCCAGGAGGCTATTGTCTACTGCTAACATCAAAGCCCTAAAAGGTCTTGCCAGATCACAATAAGACGGCATGCGCAAGAGAACACTGCAGTATCGCCTGCTGCGGTCAGTAGGTTGCGCCATCAACTGAAGAACAGCCCATACCACGTATTTGGTATCCACAGCGGCTGTCCAAGCGAGCACTGCTCCGTCAAGAGAGGCGATGCTGTGGAACTTGAAAGCAGAACGGAAAAGGGCAATCTTCTTCTGAGATCCAACATGATGACTGAAATCCAGAAAGCAGTAGACGTATTCGCAGACAGATCCGATATGCTGCTCCTCGACGCAACAAGTAATGCCGCTGAGACCTACATGAGCATGGTGGCGCTACAGCGGGTGGCAAACGCGTTGACTATGCAAAGGGTAAAAGTTACGGTAACAGATGTCGCGTCGCAGCACTTGCATACAACATGAGAGGTGCAAGATGGCACGACTTCTATCTGCGCAAGTTCGTCGCGAAAAGTCCATCATCCGCTCTGAAGAAACTAATAACATCAAGAAAAAAGCGCAACGAACGAAAATGCAAAAGAGCGTTGCGGTTCGACAGGGCTCCAATATCGAGAACACCCAAATTCGCAAGCACCGTTGGAGACAAGGACTATGGAGGACAATCTCAAAAGCCAGATCTGGACAGGACAATCTTTATTGAGAAAGCCAAAGACTTTGTGCGTGGCATACAGATGACTAGCCAGGAAGCTGACAGTCTGCAGAAGTCTACACTAGAAGAGAACAAGTCTGATCTATGGCACTCACGAAGAAAGATGAGGATACCATCAACCTCGATACATAGTATATGTCGCCCACATAGAAAAACATTCAAGCACTCTTCTTTTGTGAAGGCCATAATGTATCCCAAGTCGTTCCGCAGCAAAGATTGTCAGTACGGCATCGACCACGAGGAAGACGCAGCAGCATTCCAAACCGATACCCGATCCTTGAAGTGAAAAAAATGTGGCCTTTTCATAGACCCTGATATACCTTACGTATGCACCACTCCTGACCGCCTTATCGACAACGACGGAATCCTCGAAATAAAATGCCCTGCAACAGCACATAATTGCATGACCATCGCAGAAACCGTTCGCAACCATTCCATCGGCGTAAAAATATCGAAAGACGGCAGCTTATATCTTCCAGAACCACACAAGTACTTATATCAAATACAAGCTCAGCTAAACATTGCGAAGAGGAGCTACTGCAAACTCGCAGTGTGGTCGCCGACAGACCTGCAAGTTGTAACCATCGAGAGAAAGCTTGCGTTCTGGCAAAAAATATTGCCTGACATTAAGAACTTTTATGTAGGATATATGATTCCTGAGCTAGTTATCCATGAGTCACGAGACACATGGAACTACGGGGTAAAGCAGTGGACATAAGCGAACTGGACGAACTTTTTAATTCTGTGCCAACTTCATCATCCTGCCAAGCTGCATAATAACGTTATTCGCATGCAGCGAGTGTAGACATCGTGTGTGTATACAGTCAGTCTAAACCTATACGTATTTGGAGTACTGTACTTAAAATACTGTCTTTTAAATACAATTAGCGGTATTTTGGCACTCTACTTGATACGTTTTGTTTTGTGTATTTGTACGCTATTTAAAATGGATTTCATGGTATTTTGTACTCAATAACCTAATTACATATTTTAGATCTCCCCCTCAAACTTTCTGTGTCTCGTCTTTCATTATCTTGCTTGTTCAGTGGAAATTTCCTGAGCCTCTAGGGCTTGACCCGGTCATTGGCCCTTCTTGGAAACCTCCATTTAGAGATCTTGCCCTGTGTGTACTAATTCTTGACGGGTGAGGGTTCAATTATGCGTGCCCTGACGCGGTGACGCCGAATTCTGACCTCGCCGGGCAGGGACCTGCTAGAAGTTGGCTTTGTTTTGGTCACATATACTTAGTGGAGTTATGTGGTACCTCTTTGTCATCTTTTTGGGACTTGTGTTTAAACGAGTTCTATCACACAGCGGCGGCTAGCGTATTGCGCGGGGTTTAGGTGATTCATGTCACATAGCAGCGACTTGCCGCATTGCTCAGTGACTTTTTGCGTTCAAGGATAAATAGTATCTTAATTGTATTTCAAATACCATTTGAAGTATTTTACTCTACCTTAATTACTTCGATTTTCATGTGCTTATACTCTATCTTAATTACAATCTAACGTTAGTATTTATTGTATTTTCTTAAATACATTTTCGAGTACCTTGTACACGTCTGACTCAGTCTGCATGCAATGCAATCGAATGCATGCACAACTTTATACGCTCCTGTCGGTGAGCGCATTGCGGGAGCAATCGGAATGTGCGTGGCTGGCGCTTCCCTTTCATTCTTTTTGCAATAAATATATCCGCCCTCACCCATCCCCCCATCGAAATGTTGTGCAAATCACACCATGGAGATAAGGAGATAAGGTGACGGCAGGAATATCCCCATGGCTTGCCTCCGTCTGTTATTTCACGTATCATAATCGCACAATTCAACATAAGTTCACGGCCGAAAATATGATGTGCTGCACCATCGGTGCAAGCACGCGAATAACTGTGGATGAAGCCGTGTGGTTGGTCTCACACAAATGCTGTAGCTAGACCCGGAAAAACTCAACGGACGTCCATAACGAGCAAGGCGCAAGCAAGATCAACCGTCGTCTTATATGCCCAGTGTCAACAACTTTAGCTGGATTTTTTTGTACCTCTTGTACTTACAGTCACCCGCATGCATGTTATTTGCGCTCACCTGTGTGTACGCGGTGCAACTAAGCAGAAATGAATAACACTTGTCTATGCAGATGAACAGTCCATTTGATTGGCTTTAGTTTTGTCCTCTGACAAACACACATCATCCTTAGGATATCCTCGCATTCCCATCATGTCCGAAACGACAAGACGTCCCGTTGAAACTTTGTATGGATGTCCACTGGACATCTCAGCGGGACCGCATATGGTACATCCCATACACGTCCCGCATCGGAAATGCTGGGGACAAGAGATGCATCATATGGTGCGATCTTCACTTTGCAATATCCACATGTCTGCGATAAAGCATTCAGTGTCCGGCCACCGTCATTTTGATGGCGCAGCTGACGCGTACGCGGTGAAACGATGTGTCGAGAGGTATAACCTAAATCAGGCTGGCCAATCCGGTTGAAGAAAAAAGAAACAGAGAGGAACTTATCTTTCATGAACAGACATTGGCTCAGCGCACGTAATTGTGCCGAGTGTTTCCGCAGCATAAATTTGCTTGCAGCGCGTACTACGCTTTCGGAGCGTTTAGCTGCACACAGTCCAGCAACCTTGTCGTCGTACGTGGCGTTCACCCGCTTGGTCAATCCAATCCAATCCAGCATATTTTTGTTGAACGCGAAGCGCGGAGAGGACGTGTTTTGTCAGGTAAGCTCACCATTTAAGTTAATTTCTCTCTATTTATTTATTTATTTATGACAATACCTCACGTGCCCTCGGGGGGCGTTGTGTGAGGGGGAGGTTACATCAGCAAGTATATGATACAGAACAGAAGCAATTGAACACTTTGCAAAAAAACAAAAACAAAAAAAACACGTATGTGAAAACGTTATGAAAACATATGCGATGATAGGGAAATTAGACACCAAAACTGGCAGCTAGCTGGCTGCGAAAAACTGAAAAGTCGGAGTTAGCTACGATAGACTGGGGAAGGTCGTTCCAAGCACTGATGGTTTATTAATATGTTGTTTATTCATCTCTATAGCGACGCCAAGGGTACGAGGATCTCGGAGGGGTTGCCGTCAGAAGCGGCACAGAATCGGCGGAATCTGTAAGCAATATGAGAATTCGTCTATTAGAAGCGCGGTTTGTAGGGATTTTCATTGCCGACAGTGAACGCATGTAACAATATTGATTTGTTAAATGTGTCGGATTCGAAAGCTTGGACAACATAATTCAATTACTTCGAAGATTGTCATAAAAATGTTTTGTTTTCGCGGCGATATGTAACATTAGTGATGTTGCGTCTCCCCCAGTTCACATGTGGTGCAGCGTAGAATTCCCACCAAGTCTGAGCAAAGTCAACGTATACGGGCAGTGTCTCTTCGTCTGTTGATCGCGTGGATATGAAAGCTGAAATATTAATACGGAAAACATTTGATTGCAGTGTATCATCGTAGCGTTACCGTGGCATCGGTGACTGGAGGGTTCACCAAGTTCCGGGGTTCACCAAGTGCCGGCGTGCACTTTGAGTGACCATGATTTCGAAAGGTATGTCACCCCATTATTTCGAGAATGTCGCAAAGAATGGTAGGAAAAGGTCGTGATACCTAGTGCTTGTTGTGTGATGTCACAGAATATACATACAACATACAAGAGGTTATTGTGTCTGCTCATTTAAAAACGTTCCAAACATGTGGGATAATCCGTTTGAAACCATGACCGAGTCAGTCTATCGGGCAGCCGTTTTCTGGTAGCTCTTTCTGTAAGCTACTGGAGCTGTTTGCTGATCTTATTCGCCCATGTCGGTCTATCTCTTGACAGTGATTTACAATTTTTATTGAAATGTATCTTGAAAGCAACCTCTATGGAATTTCTTCGTTTTGCGTCATTCGCTTCTGTCGCGTAATTGAAATCGTGAGGCATCCATGTGGAAGTTTGTTCCCAGTAATTTGTCAACTGTCTGTTCCTTGCCTTTTCCTTGTAGTTAATGTATATTCCCACCACTTTTGCCACAACAGCTGGGTGCAGAAATATGAAGTTTCTTATATCAATTCATGAATTCTTATATATGTAATTGTAGATCAAAGAGTGATATTAAACGGTAGGAGCAACTTATTTATTTATACATGGTAACAAGACTTTCGTGCACGAGACTGCACTTCTTCAGGTTACCTGAAGAAGGTAAGGTTACCTGAAGGTGACCTGAAGAAGTGCAGTCTCGTGCACGAAAGTCTTGTTACCATGTGTAAATAAATAAGTTGCTCCTACCGTTTAATATCACTCTTTGATCTACTCATCATCGGCAACTTGACATCGCCTATATGGAATTGTGTAAGTGAGCCGTCGATTTATACCGCATTATCATGCTCTAAAGGTGCTACACACAGTCGGAGACTGCTCTTCCGCCGTGTTGAGTGAGAAGTTGCCAGAAGTATCCAGAGGATTACGACAGAAGGGACATGTTTTGTGAGAGCGACCAGTAGTGCCCAGACTGGCTCTGATGGCCCATCAACATCAGGGGGGAACCACTCACTTAAACTGGTTATGCAAGATTCTGCTCACAGTACTGTCAGACTGTCTCACCTTACTGAAGTACCCTTGCAATACGTTGTGCACCTGGTGCGTACTGCTAGTGGGAAAACAGACAGTGGACATTCAAGTACACAGGAAGTCGCACGCACAGCATCGCCTTCACAGATATTTCTTCACAAACCATCTGAATTTGGAGGCGGCTCCATGGATGATTTGTGTACCAAGCTACAGGGGTGGACCTTAAATCATCACATTTCGCATGACGCTGTAACATCCCTGCTAAGACTTCTACGAACGCACCCCTGTCATACCTCTCTTCCAAGCTGTGCTATATTCCGTGCGTTTTCCCCCAGTGCTCCATAATTGCTGTTTCTTCTAGATACAATCAGAGTTCACGACTAAGTTGTAACGTTGCTGTGATGTACTGAGAACTCCACCTACTGTAGCAGAATACGTAAAATTGTGTGTGAGTAACAGTCATAGAATACTGTAAAGATACAATGAGCAAAACAGTGTCTTCCTGTTGTCACTAATCAGCCTTGTGTAACCTTCTTTGACATGCATTATGCAGTAAGTATAAAAATTGTGTTTATGCTTTTGTGTGTATGATGCGTAGGATCTGACTTTTCTGGGTTACGTGTAGTTTTCTTGTGTGCAAATGTGGAATGGCTTCACAGTGTCTTAACTGTCTTGATGCATCAGTCATGCTGGTTTTGTACAACTACAAAATGCTTCAAGGGGTGACAATGATGAAAGAATGCAGAGTGTAACACTAGGACGGACAAGAACGCACAAGCAGCTTAATGTGGGTAACGTAGGCCATGTCTCTCCTGAGTTGTTTCAAAATATGACTTTCACAGGGAAGTGGGCCTATACAGGGTGTTTCACCAAAAGTCATCAAAAATTCTAACTGGCGATGTACTTGCCGGAGGATTGTGGGGCTTTCGGCAATTACCTTGTGGAAACTTTTGTCATCATTGAGGAACCCTTTGACCAATTTTTAATTGCGCGAAATTGATTTTGTCAATTGAAGTATGAAAATCGCCAAGCGAAACTTTTTTACAGAAATGTGAACTCCTCCACGGATAACCGCATACCCAACAAAAACTGTGCACAATATCGCAACAGAAATAGTAAAAAAAAATTAGTAAAAATGAGGCTTCAGCCCTGCCTGCATGATTTTCACAAAGGGATGTGTGCCTCAAGGAGGAAGTGTCCCCTCCTTCATTTGTTTTTCCTTGTCACCACCGTCAAGGTCAAAGCAGGGGAAATAATAATAAAGCAAGAGGCAGGAACCCTTCCTCCTCTCCCCGCATCTCCCGCACGCTCTTCTTTGTGGCAAAGGAGCATGTGGGGCTAAAGCGGAATAATTTTCTTAGACTATATCTGTTGCGATACAGTGCATAGTTTTTGTTGGGTATGTGGTTATCCATGGAGGACTCCATATTTCTATGAAAAAAAGTGAGGTTTTCTTAGCAATTTTCAAAGTTCAATTGAACAAAAAGTTGCAGAATCAAAAATTTTCCAAAGCCTTCCTAAATGCCGGCAAAGGTTTCCAGAATGTAATTGCAAAAAGTCCCACAATCCTCCGGCGAGTACGTCGCAGGTTAGAACTTTTTATCACTTTAGGTGAAACACCCTGTTTAGTGGCTAATGTTACTCGCAGCCATCCCAAAACAGAATAACCCGTTCTATGACACGATGCAGAAAGGAGGACATTACGCTCTTCCGTGCTGATGTGGCTGTGAATACCGTTAGCCACCACTCACTATTCCTGATTCCAAGTGAAGTAATCTTTTGAAAGAGCTTGGGAGAGACATAGGCTAACACATGTCGGTTGAAGTTGAATGCCGTATGTGCGTGCTTGTCTATTCTTGTGTTCCTGTTGGCATACCTTCATTATGCTTAACTATAAACAACACTCTACTGTATAATTAGTTTTTAAGTTATGGTGAGGGAACATCGCGCTGCTTTTTCGTCACCCTGCTGCTACGTTGTGTAGCTACCATGCTTTTCAGTCGCCTTTGAACCTCAAGTAAAACTTCACGCCCACTCTCCCATGTAACAGCAGGGTGAATACCTGGAAAACTGTTCTCTTTTTATACCTTACAGCATTCCATGCATTTCGTAGTTATGCAATGTCACCTTGACCAAAAGTAAAAGTATTTCCTGTTTGGAAAACACAAATTTTTGTTGGAATAATAATGTACCCCAAAATGTTTCTACTCTTTTGCTTTGAACACATAGTTATAGTGCTCTTCACTAAAGGGACAGTCATGGGAAACTTCTGGTTTTTTGCTGCAGCTGTTTTTGTGTGCCAGCTTACTATGGTTGAACTAGCATCACCTAGTTCATGCCATATTTTTCTAAACATTTACTTTTCTGCAAACGACGACTTCAACCATTTAATTTTGGTGCCCTTTGTTAAAGGGGAACTAATCATTTATAATGCAAGTTTCAACATTGGACTTTTGGCTTCTTGCTTGTTGCTTACTTTAGTTTTTTTCTGCATCAGCTGACCATGATTCAGGTTGCATTAGCTTGATCATTTCATGTTTACAAAGCATTTTTAACCAACATCTTTTTGCTTTAAACTTTCCATTCAGTGTTCCTCCACCAGTTTGGGATATTCATCATTTCTAATGCAAGGACTCGCGTGTAGTTTCATGCAGCAGTTGTTCATAAGGTTTATAGTTTTCCATGTTAGTTTTCAGTTGTTTTTATGTGTAAAATGCTCATGGCAACTAGATGCTATGCTCATTGATGTGATATTTTTCAAAGCCATTTGTGTAAGTGGGTCAAATGGCTTGGTGAATTGGCAAGCTGTGCAAGCTCCCATCCTCACAATACAAGTTTTCACTTTAAGTAAGGATGCGTTATTAGTGCTTCTAGTCATATTGTGTATGTTACATACTACATCTGCTATTTGCAATAAAAAAGTCATGATAATTTGAATTAAGCAACCGTCTTGCGTGATAATGTCTCATTTCCCGCAATCAGGAAATTATATAGGCACGCTTCAATGCCAAGATGTTGAAGGGTGCCGAACACCTGCGGTATAGTACGCATATCCCGACAGGTTCATATCATGTCCGTGACATGTCCCACACGAAGTCCATAGGATTGCCGTGGGACGTCTTCTGGTAGTCACCGGGATGTCCCATGGATCTCCGCGGGACATGCCGGGATATCCCGTGGATATCCCATATTTCCCGCATGGATATCCATTGGACATCCACTGGACGTCACTGTGTTGTCTAGGATAGTACAGATCGCACCGATACTTAGGAATGACCCAGAGTACATTGAAATGGCACTAAGGAACGAAGAAAAGCACATGCACGACAAAATTTCATAAACAGATGCTCTGATTTATGACAAACAGAACCTGCTGTTGTATATAACACAGCCGCACACGGCGTTCGAAAAGCCCTCATAAGTGGAATGCTACACAATAATAATGGTACACAATTCACGCGTCTTTCCGACACACTTGTTCAAAATCAAGGCACGTCTTCTCATTCTCAAGCCACATTTCACGGCGATCCTTCCCGTAGCGGCCGCTTAGTAACATCCTGGACACCTCATCACAAACACATCGACTTGTGTTGGTTGCATGACATGTCAGCACATCTTGACCATGCGAGATTCAGGTATGAATACTGAAAAATATATCGCTCCATATTTGGGCTGAAGCATACACTGGGTCGTGAACCACTGTAATAAAACAAGCGGACCCCCGAAAACATCACGCAACTAACACACAGAAAGTACAAGTCGTACCTTCTCTTCAACACCTATTTGTATCGTGCATTACGCCACGATTACGCCAATTTATGTCCTACTGATTGCAGCCGAGGTCGCAGTAACAGGCCATGCGTGAGGAATATCGATGCACGACGCTGACGCCGGATAGAGCAAGCAAAGTCATTCACCATGATAAGACACGCGCCGTTCTGGCCAGTCGCCAAGGCAGGTTGAAACAACAACCTCACGCAGTGCACGTAGCCGTTTGCCTTCCCTCTCGCTCTCGCACCTCCCATCTCGATGTATCCCCTCTCCCGGAGCGGAAGCCCACTAGGGGCAGCACAATGCAGCCCATGCTAGCAGACGACAAATGTCCACACATTTGTCCCGTTCATGTTGAATAATACGAAGGTTAACGTTGCAACTTAGCCTGTACTGTCATCAGGGGACACGGATGCACGTCCTGACATATTTTTAGGCGTTTATTTCGTCGTTGAAATATCTGAGGAAGTGATTTCTGCTGCTCCCATAGGACTCCATGTATTCGCATTCACAGAAACAAAAATCGTCTAAATTCGCCTATTTGCTGTATTCAGATAAAAAAATATGTCAGGACGTGCAGAATTTGCCCATGCATTACCAGCTCGGCGTACTGCTCCATTACTCCAGTAGTTTTCGAGATGAACTTCCCAAAGCAATGCCCATAGAGAATACATTGGGTTGATTCCGCCTTAATTATTAGTCCAACTGACTATTGAATGCGGTTAGCACAGTTGTTGGCTGCAAATGGCAATTGTAATGTAGTGTTATTTAAAATGTAACATGGGTTGAAAGCCTCTGTGTACGGCTGTATAATTTGTTGGTCAGGTTCGAGCTCATGTGCACGCTCGAACTTGTGATTTGTCTTCTGCTGAGCTTGTATATTTATGTGTGTATATAGTTCATCTCTACTTTTTAAGCCTCTAACGGGACATGTATATAGTTGTAGATAATTCATCTTCATCTGTAAAATGGACGCCATCAACAATCATTCTTATATCTGTATTGAATTGTGCTGTGTGTTTGTGTCTACATGGCAAAATAAAAAGCTGCGCGGGGAAAAAAAAAGTTCCCCAGTGGCCCAACCAGTTAGATTTCTGCTTCCGGTTGTCAAAGCGATCGGACGTACGAACATGAGCTCCGTAAAGGAGGTGTCAACGGCTAAGCCTAGCCGCGATGAAGCAAATTCGGAAGCAAACGGCACATACCAGGTTATCCTGCCGACCCTGCCTGTTGGAGAGTTCGCGGAGAACTACATAATTTTCCACGGTGATGTTACTGTAAGGCCCTATCGTAGGGAAGACTTTCGTGACGTGCTCAACGACAATGTTAGTGCCAAGGACATAGTATCTTTTGGGACATATCAAATGAATCATACGCGGATACTCACGACACGGGACGCTGCGGCGAAAGAAAAACTTGTGAAGTTAAAAGAGTGCACCGTGAAAGATAAGAGGTGCCTAATATTGGATGCGCAGCAGCGCATAATAACCGTAAGAGTACACTGGCTACCGTACCACATACCAGATGAAATGGTGACGAGAGCTTTCTGCCTGTATGGCGAGCCCCGTTGGTGAACCGGGAAACTTATAGCGACGACTTCTTTAAGAACATAGAATCAACAACTAGGAACTTCAAGTTAACGCTCAAGGAGGGTGTAACACAGGAAAGCATCCCGCATGCTTAAAATAATGGGACATAACATATTGATGTCAATCCCTGGCCGACCACCTCTGTGCCTTATATGCCGACGAGTAGGGCATGTGCGACAACAGTATGTGTACAGTGCGACAACCGAAGTGTAAGGAGTGCCGGCGGTCATGAAAGTGATGCATGCATAAGAACTACGCTGACAGGACACGTGGTGCACTACTACATCCAAATGACGACTGCCGGGTGGGTGACCTTGAGACAGATGAAGCAACACAAGTAAAGAACGAAGAAGCGCCTTGTCAAGCGGAAAATAGCATGAAAACCCAGGATGCGAACGCTGATAAAGCAGGGGTTGAAAGCAGAGGAGCGGAAGAAAAGAGCTTACCAGAAAACGAGGAAACTGATATGATAACCGCGATAGAAACGAGCCGGGAAGACGTAAGTAAAAGAACGCCAGCTCAGAGTGAGGTAGAAGGAATGTTTGAAGGAAATAATGATGAAATGACACAAGCTTCGTGCACGACACAATCTCTAGAGTGGAAAACAATCGTGCTCAAGCGTAGGAAAACCTTCAAGCCGACGGTGCCCTGCGACCCGCGGGATCGTGGTTCCTTGCAATAACGCACGACACAACATGGATGTACGAATCGCCACTTTTAACGCTACCAGTCTGGTATCAACACGCAGGAAACTGGGGCTGTTGCACATGCTGGGGCACCAATAGGACGAATATATGTCTGGTGCAGGAGACCAAGTTTGCGTTGGAAGGGGAAGACGAACTACTGAAGATCTTTAAACAAAGGTACCAAGTTTTTCACTCTGCTACGTGGAAGTGTCGCTACTGCAGTTTTTATTAGGAGACGGAAAGGGCTGCAAGTGGTTCCGGATATTGGCCATGATCGAGAGGGCCGGATCAGCATGGTGGACTGTATTCTGGGGAACGATTTGGGTCGAATCATTGCGATGTACGCTCCAAATTCTGTGACGACCCGAAAGGAGAGAATTCGTCGAAACACCATCGAAAGTTATCTTAGGGGGCGATTTCAACTGTGGGCTGAATGCGAAGGACAGGAATTCGAGATCTCGGATAAAGATGCAAGCACAAAGGAATTGCGTTCGCTCCTCCACGATAACGACTTAAGGGACGTCCAAGACGATAGCCAAGGAGAAGCACCAAGGTTCACTCACTGGCAAGGAGCAGCACATGCGCGTTTGGACAGAATTTATGTGTCGACTGAGCTTCGTACGGTACGGGTACCGAGTGACCCCGGTTCAGTTATCGGATCACGGCTTCGTAGAAGTACACATTGAAACTAAACGGGCAGCTCAAAACAGAACTGGAAGACCGTTACCGCGGAAGATAAACGAAAGCGTGTTGGAAGAGGAAGCTTTTCTGGAAGAAACGAATGTAATGCTTGAAGCCTTCGTGAAACAGAGAGAGGGCGCAGACAAGCTGGTTCATGATGACAAGGATGCAACCCGAGACAGGGAAATAAACAACAGACAACAATTTTCTCAGACACAGCAATAAAATTTAATAGCAAACCCGTCATTATATACACAACAACCTCCGGAGAGGGGGTATGGGCACAAAGGAGGGCTTGCTGACGCAATGTCCACGTGCAGCTATCTCTAAAGATTCCCTGAGTAACCTCCGCCACAAGTTCCTTTCTTTACACAAAACTTCGGTTTCAGAGAAAATCGGTTGGCAATTGTTGCATTCACGTACATGGGCTACGAGTTCACTGGAAATGTGATTCTTCCCCGTATTTAGGTTATGCTCTTGCAGCCTATGATTCATATGATAGCATATGATGGCATAAGGGTAGTGTTCACTAATGCTTACAAGTTATCCAGACTGACGCCTTTTTTGTCCCATTCACAAAGCTGTACCGTCACGCACAAAAAGCCCTTCGTACCTTGTTCCAGCGGAGTGGTGTACTGTATTCCTTTTAGTTGTGGTCTATGCTATGTGGGGCAAACAAAGAGGTGCTTGAATCATAGGCTGCAAGAGCATAACCTAAATACGGGGAAGAATCACATTTCCAGTGAACTCGTAGCCCATGTACGTGAATGCAACAATTGCCAACCGATTTTCTCTGAAACCGAAGTTTTGTGTAAAGAAAGGAACTTGTGGCGGAGGTTACTCAGGGAATCTTTAGAGATAGCTGCACGTGGACATTGCGTCAGCAAGCCCTCCTTTGTGCCCATACCCCCTCTCCGGAGGTTGTTGTGTATATAATGACGGGTTTGCTATTAAATTTTATTGCTGTGTCTGAGAAAATTGTTGTCTGTTGTTTATTTCCCTGTCTCGGGTTGCATCCTTGCCTTCGTGAAAGGCGGGAAAATCGATGCATGCTCCTGGGAAGCCTTTAAGGTTGAGGCGAGCGGCGATCAGCTACTCTGAAAAAAAAAAAGAGTGCACAGAGGAAAGCTCAAGAGTCATCTGCAATGCGGAACTTGCGAAGTTTAATAAGACTCGAGGAAGGTAACTGTGGAGCATACTCAGAAGACATCAAGCAATGTAGAAGCGTTTTGGAAAATATTCATAGCACAAGATGTCGAGGAGCAATGATCAAGAGCCGGGCTAGTCTGGTAGAACGAGATGAAGTGCCGTCAAAAGTAAATCTCACATTACAGAAGAAACAACACAAAAGAAAACAGATAAACACCACAAAAAAGCGGAGAAAACACCTTTAACAGACCCCAAGGTCATCGAGCAGCTTTTTGTTACTGAATATGAGACGCTTTTTAAAGAAGACAGTACTCAAGCGACGAACTACGAAACGCTTTTCAGGGAAGTGCCTCAAATTTCGGACGCAGCAAGAGAGTATCTGGATCAATCCATTTCAGCAAATGACGTCGACACTGCCATTGGAAAGCTCACGGGAAACAAAGCTCCTGGCCCGAATGGCATCGGCCCCGCATTCTATCAAAAGTTTTGACAGCCTCTGGCTGACATCCTCGCGAGTGTGTATGCGGACATCTACAGAAGAGGGTTTCTGCCACCTTCAATGCGACAAGCCATAACAGTCCCGACTCCGAAGTTAAACACATCGGAACCGACGGAGGTAAACCATGATGATGATTCTGGTTTTTATGGCGCATGAGCAACTAAGGCTATAATGCGCCAATACTGTGACATATGATCTCTTTACCAGATGATCTCTTTACGATCAATTTAAAACTGATATAAACATAAAAAATATATGTGAATTCAGATATCTCTTAGGTATCCAGTGTCCCTAAAAAAACTTGTAAACTCAGCTAAAACTTACAAGCGGCTCATCGCCCAGCAAAAGGGCTGGGTGAAGAGGAATTCTATACTGGTAGAACTCAGAAAAATGAGTTATGACCTTTTCGACCTTCAACATATGACCTTTTCGTGTGTAGTCACTGAGCGGACTCATACAAGTGCGCACGATTTAGGTCACTAACTTCAAGCGCCTCCGTTATGTTGTGCGCACAATACGGGAAACGAATGTCATCAGGAACCTGACCCGAACGAGATTTGAACACGCAACCTTCTGATCTGGAGTCAGACGCGCTACCATTGCGCCATCGGGTCCGACCGAACATATGTCCTTGTCGTGTGTAGTCACTGAGCGGACTCATACAAGTGCGCAGGATTTAGGTCACTAACTTCAAGCGCTTCCGTTATGTTCTGCGCACCATACGGGAAACGAATGTCAAAAAGAACGTGACCTGAACACGCAACATTCTAATCTGGAGTCAGACGCCCTACCATTGCGCCATCGGGTCAGACCGAACATATGACTTTGTCGTGTGTAGTCACTGAGCGGACTCATACAAGTATGCAGGGCTTAGGTCAGTAACTTCAAGCACCTCCGTTATGTTGTGCGCACCATACGGGAAACGAATGTCATCAGGAACGTGACCCGAACGTGATTTGAACACGCAATCTTCTGATCTGGAGTCAGACGCGCTACCATTGCGCCATCAGTTCCGACCGAACTTATGACCTTGTCGTGTGTAGTCACTGAGCGGACTAATACAAGTGCGCAGGATTTAGGTCACTAACTTCAAGCGCCTCCGTTATGTTGTGCGCACCATAATCGAAACGAATGTCAAAAAGAACGTGACCCGAACGTGATTTGAACACGCAACCTTCTGATCTGGAGTCAGACGCGCTACCATTGCGCCATCGGGTCCGACCGAACATACGACCTTGTCGTGTGTAGTCCCTGAGCGGACTCATACAAGTACGCAGGATTTAGGTCAGTAACTTCAAGGGCCTCCATTATGTTGTGCGCACCATACAGGAAACGAATGTCAAAAGGAACGTGACCCGTACGTGATTTGAACACGCAACCTTCTGATCTGGAGTCAGACGCGCTGCCATTGCGCCATTGGGTCCGACAGAACACATGACCTTGTCGTGTGTAGTCACTGAGCGGACTCATACAAGTGCGCAGGATTTAGGTCAGTAACTTCAAGCGCCTCCGTTATGTTGTGCGCACCATACGGGAAACGAATGTCAAAAGGAACGTGACCCGAACGTGATTTAAACACGCAACCTTGTGATCTGGAGTCAGACGCGCTACCATTTCACCATCGGGTCCGACCGAACGTATGACGTTGTCGTGTGTAGTCACTGAGCGGACTCATATAAGTACGCAGGGTTTAGGTCAGTAACTTCAAGCGCCTCCGTTATGTTGTGCGCACCATACGGGAAACGAATGTAAAAAGGAACGTGACCCGAACGTGATTTGAACACGCAACCTTCTGATCTGGAGTCAGACAAGCTACCATTGCGCCATCGGGTCCGACCGAATATATGACCTTGTCGTGTGTAGTCACTGAGCGGACTCATACAAGTGCGCAGGATTTATGTCACTAAATTCAAGCGCCTCCGTTATGTTGTGGGCACCATACGGGAAACGAATGTCAAAAAGAACGTGACGTGAACACGCAACATTCTAATCGGGAGTCAGACGCGCTACAATTGCGCCATCGGGTCCGACCGAACATATGACCTTGTCGTGTGTAGTCCCTGAGCGGACTCATACAAGTACGCAGGATTTAGGTCAGTAACTTCAAACGCCTCCGTTATGTTGTGCGCACCTTGCGGGAAACGAATGTCAAAAGCAACGTGACCCGAACGTGATTTGAACACGCAACCTTCTGATCTGGAGTCAGACGCGCTACCATTGCGCCATCGGGTCCGACCGAACATATGACCTTGTCGTGTGTAGTCCCTGAGCGGACTCATACAAGTACGCAGGATTTAGGTCAGTAACTTCAAGCGTCTCCATTATGTTGTGCGCACCATACAGGAAATGAATGTCGAAAGGAACGTGACCCGTACGTGATTTGAACCCGCAACCTTCTGATCTGGAGTCAGACGCGCTACCATTGCGCCATCGGGTCTTTTTTTTTACTTTTATTTCACTCACTTCAAAATAACGCTTCTATGATGATGACTATGTGAATTTATACAAGGCGCGGGATATGAACACAGGGAAGAAGCTGTTCACAGAAAAGCGTGAGCCACGGTGGAGTGTATCCGCGATACTTCGCGGCCAGTTTCATGTTCGACAGTTCTTTTCGGAGAAAGACCATCGGTGGACTTAGCGGCTCTTCGTGCCTGTCCAGCATGCGCACTTTCCACAAAGAGTACATGGCTATAACACAGAGGACATCAAACCTAGGACCGTTACGGTCAATTAATGGCAGGAACCGAATGCCGTGTGGGTTCAGTGTGAAGGTAACGCCCAATGCTTGACTTAAGTCATCCCACAGGAATGCCGCCTCAGTGCAGTCAATAAAAATATGATCAATAGTTTCCGCCACCTTGCAAAACCTGCAACTGGTACTCCAATGTACAAAGAAACCTGTTCTTTCAAGCCATGTTTTGACAGGCAGCGTACCTGTATGCAGTTTAAAGAAGAAAGTTTTAAGATTGGGTCTGATGGGCATTCTCTTAACTCTACATAAAATATCTTTTCTGGGCCATTCCTGCGATAAGACTCGATAAATTGGAACAGGAAACAAAGTGTCAATAAGGTCCCAATATAAGCGTGATCTATGCACTGAACACACATAATCGATTGAGAATCGAACTAAGCAAAACTTAACACTCTCGACAACCTCTCTGTAAAAACCATTCAATGAAACATGTCTAGTTTTTGTTGCCACTGTTATGTATGGTAAATGTTCTAATGCTATGCATTGTTTTACATGCTCCAGTAACGCGTGCGTTTTTGTTCTGTAGAATACGATTCTCATGACAAGCTGCTTCACAAACATATGTGGTAGCCCTAACCCACCATCCTGCACCGCTTTAAACAAGTTGTCACGCGTCATCGATTCAAAAGAAGAATTCCACACAAACGTTGCAAAAATCCTGTGAATTCTTTGAATATTGGCACGCGAACACTGCAGTACATGCAAGGGGTACACAATCCGTGCCAACATGAAAACACGGCATGTACTACTACGCTGGAAGACAGAAAACACACTTTGCTTCAACACAGAGGTTTGCTTGCGGAGCTTGCCGGCAACTTGAGACCACATATAATTCGTATTTTTACTGTCTCCCAGTGGAGCTCCGAGGTACATTCCTGGCACAGTATCCCACGATATGCCTGCGTACGTAGTTGGGGTGCTGCCCCATTGACCTCCCCATATCCCAAGGGATTTTTTTCCTATTGATACGCGTACCAGATATGCGACAGAAGTCCTCAATAATGCTAAACAATGCATTAACACTTTGCTTGTTCTCCACCACAACAGCAATATCGTCCGCGTACGCTAGCACTTTTACTTCTGCATTGTCCATTGTAAATCCTCTAATATTTTTACAGCCCACAATAGCCTTGCAAAGGGGTTCTAGGTATACCGCAAACACTAATGGAGATAGGGGGCATCCCTGCCTTACCGAGGATCTCAAGAGTATTGGGCCTGAACAATGACCATTTAAAATTAGCCTAGTTGACACGTTCTGATAACATAATTTTAGTCTTCTCATAAACATTTCACCAAACCCTGCTTCTTTCAATGTACAAAACAGATAAGTATGATCCACTCTGTCGAAGGCTTGAGATAAGTCTATTTGAACAACACCTACTTGATCCCCATCTGTCCTTGCAATATCTAGGATAGTGCGTAGCACGTGAATGTTCGTATGGATGTTCCGGCCCTTTATCGCACACACCTGATGCTCTCCAACAACGGTCTTTATCACTGTTTGAATCCTTGCAGCAAGTACTTTCGCGTACACTTTGTAATCAACATTACAAAGTGTTATTGGGCGGTAGTCTGTTACTCCCGGTGTCTTCCCTGCCGTTATCTTCTTGGGAATTAACACAGTGTGAGTTCGATGAAAGGAAGGCGAAAAGGTTCCATTTTCTTCGGCTTCCAGGAACACATTCCAAAGAATAGACGCCATATGTTCGCTGAACTTGTGATAAAATTCGCCACTGATGCCATCTGGTCCTGGTGTCTTATTCTTGCATAGTGATCGAATGGCGCTGAGTACTTCGTCCCTGGTGATGGGTCCTTCAAGTGATTGACGTTGGCCCTCAGTGAGGGCAGGCAGTTGAAGAGTTTTTAATTTTTCCTCCGCATTTATTTGCGTTGCGTGTGCCGTGCCTATGAGATCCTTATAGTGGCGTACAAAAAATTCGTTCT
>NC_088201.1:176923472-176925972 GCF_037126465.1 Ornithodoros turicata
ATTTTCTGTAGAAGAGGGAACCTATTCCATCAGGTCCCGGTACTTTATTGTGGCCTAGTTTTTTTATCACTTTGATTATTTCCTCCGCTGATATTGGCACGTTCATGGTTTCAGCTAGATCTTCTTTCAGTGCAGGGAGATCATTCATACTCTGTCGTATGGCAGCTTCATCTGCTTCAGGCGGCAAAGAGAACAGGTCCGTGTACTTCCCACGCAACGCTTCTTGAATTTCCTCCTGTGTATCGACCGATCTGTTGCCCACCTTCAAAGAAGTGATAATGTTCATTGTGGCGCGTTCCCTTTCCCGTAGAAGAAACACTTTGGATGGCTCCTCTTCTCGGGCTACAGCTTTAACCCTGCTTCTGATAGCGGCACCTTTGTATTGCAACTTCATGATTTCGAGGATTTCATTCTTTAGTTTTCGAATGTCTTCTCTATGGATCCCAGGAGTAATATCTTCTTCAGCTATGAGTACACGCAGGTCTTGCATCAGGCTTGAGATTTCTGTCTTCTCCCTTTGTGCTTTAGCTTGGCAGAAGGCTATTGCTTTGGCTTTAAGGCGTTCCTTAAACCCCTCCCACGAAACTGCGCTGACCTTCTCCTGACGTATTAGATTTTCCAGAAGACCTTCCACTTTCTGCTGGAACTCTTCTTCTTCCAGTATAGTCTCATTGAGCTTCCACGCCGTTGTAGTACGTCGGTCTGTTGTCCTCTTGCGGGCAGCCGGTCTACCAATGGCCACCTCGATGCTGACCAACGCGTGATCCGAATAGGCCATTGGCCAGACCTGGAAGCCTCTCACAGCATCCACCCAGTCCACTGACAGGTAGAAGCGATCCAGTCTCGCATTTGACGTGCCCTGCCAATGCGTATAGCGAGGTCCCTGCATTAGTTGAACTTCCAAAACATCAACCAAACTAGAGTCTCCCATTGTCTTCTGCAAAGCTGACACGCTGCAGTCTTTCATGAATGGGTAGCTGCAGTCACTCCTGCTCGTCACCATGTTGAAGCCCCGCAAACTACGACTCTGGCCGGCGTGTCAACAAACACCCTCAGCTCTTCAAAAAAGGATTTTCGGTCGTTAGCATTATTTGGTGCGTACACTCCGATCACTCGGACCAAATTGTTACCCACGAGAAGATCTGTAACGGCGAATCGACCTCCTTGGTCCAACACAAAGTCTGCGACGGCTAACTTCCGCCCTTTTCTAACAAGTATCGCAGTTCCGGCACTGTGCCCGCTGGCTTGCGAGTGGTAGCACCAAAAACTGTGCTTAAAAAAATTCACGAGATCTTTTTCTTGCTGAGCAGACGAACATTTGGTTTCTTGTATACAGATGACATCCAGATTATGTTGGTTTATTGTTCCCATAACCCAGTGCTTCCTTTCCCGCCTAATAAGACTGCACACGTTGAGCGTGCCAAATCTGATTTTCTCTTTGTACATTCTTTGCGTCAAGGTATGTGAGGGCTGTTTAAATGTCCGTAAACAAACCGTCTTCCAGCTGAGACGCTCCGACCTCTTCCAAAGAAATTGCCGATCTCATTGCGCCCGCTTTTTTCCAGCGACTTTCCATTCGGGCATCCCGCCTTTGTTCCTTGCTGTGTTCCCGTGCTTTTTGCGCATACTTTTTCAGGTCGTTTTCGCTTGATTGTAGATTCCGCAACCTCCATTGCCTCCTCGTCCTCCTCTCTTTCCTGAGTAATATCTTTGTTTTTCCGGCACTATCTCTGTCTGTTCACTATTTGATAGCGGTGCTTCGCTTCCAGTCTCTGTATCCTTCTTATCATCTGGATTATCCTCCTCGGGTTTTTCCGTTTCGTCTGCGTCCATCATATTCTCCGAAATGATGTCGCCCTTTTGTCGACGTGTCTTGCTCGCATATGTTTCCACGCAATTTTCCGGTTCGTGTCCGAACTTTCTGCATTGTGGACACCATATGGCCTTGCAGTAGGCGCGGATGTGTCCAGTTTCTTTACAACGTAAACACAACGGCGGTTTCCCTGGCACTGATAGAAGTACGGGGTCGCCTCTGATGTTAACCATGTACGGAATGCGTTCCACGGTACAATTTTCATCGAGCCGAAGCTTAACAATCCTTGTCGTCGTTTCAATGCCCGCAAATTCTGCGCATTTCCATTTTTCACGATCGACGTCCATGACTTTGCCGTACTCCCTCATAGCTTCGTGAATCATTTCATTTGGCAAGTGCGGCGACACCCAGTGCATCTTGATCGTTATTTCCTTGGCATTCGGGTCTATAAGTAAGCACCGTTTGCCCTTTACGAGGATCTCTTTCGCCTGCAGCAATTTGTCTTTCTGTGCCTCGTCGTTTAGCGTAATGGCCCACACATGATTGTAGCGGTATGCTCCGAAAGCTGCGATTTCTTTCCTGTCTACAACCGCCTTCAAAGGCGCGTCAAAGTCTAAAATCTTATACGGCTTAGCTGACGGGTCCGCATGCATGATAACAGTGTTGCACGACAAATTACCTGGGGTA
>NC_088201.1:176928472-176953472 GCF_037126465.1 Ornithodoros turicata
ACGTGACCCGAACGTGATTTGAACACGCAACCCTCTGATCTGGAGTCAGACGCGCTACCATTGCGCCATCGGGTCCGACCGAACAGATGACCTTCTCGTGTGTAGTCACTGAGCGGACTCATACAAGTACGCAGGATTTAGGTCAGTAACTTCAAGCGCCTCCATTATGTTGTGCGCACCATACAGGAAACGAATGTCAGAAGGAACGTGACCTGAACGTGATTTGAACACGCAACCCTCTGATCTGGAGTCAGACGCGCTACCATTGCGCCTTTTTTTTTTCCACTGAGCCAGCCGCCTTTTTTTTTTTTTTTTGCTTATTTACATATATACAAAAACGCCATGGACTTTCTTGTCCAGACATCCTCGTGGATGGATACCCTCTTCGGTACATTTACAAAGCAGGTTTCTTCCAAGCCATATCATATACCTTTGTGAACTATGAACGATAGTTAAACTCTGGAAGTACTTCAGACAGCATCCCAAGCAGCACAATGTACTGAAAGTCGAGTGCAATAGGGGTGGACGGTATGTGTCTTATCAATGTTCTTTAGTTTCATCAGTCTGTTCAAGGCCTTCCACCTACCCGTCCACCCCTATTGCACTCTACTTTCAGTACATTTTGCTGCTTGGGATATTGCCAGCATTTTTTTTTCCTTTTTCACCAGCCCACGAGAGCTCGCCTCTTGTCGTGCGTTAGTAGGACAGTACTTTTTTGTTTTCTTTTCCTTACTTTCCTTCTTTCTTCTCTGTTTGCTCGCACACGTTGATATTGCTCCACTTGGTTAATCGCGTTTTTCCAGCCTTGTGGTTCCCTGCCTGGGTACTCGGTCAAAAGTTCTTGTCTTTCTGTAGCTGGAAGTAGAACCTATCCCATGCACCGACAATCTGAAGGTCTCTCTCAGATACTGCTGTTCGTGTGTACCAGATTGCCTGTAGACTTAACAAAACTATGATTTGTTCAGACTCATTCGCCATGCAGTCACCACTCAAAGTTTTAAGTTGCATCCAGTCTGGTCTCATTGTCCTTCCTAATGCATCACCGAGGTCCCCCCAGAAGAAGTACGATATTTTGCACTCCTGAAATACATGTGCCAATGTCTCTTCCTCATTGCACATCACACACTGGCTTCCCTGTGGGACGTGGAATTTCTTTTTTTTCAACCACAGGTTCACTGGAAGTGTTTCTGTATAAAACTTGGTATAAAAATTCTTCGAAGCTGTGCTCACTGGCATTTTCCTCACTTTAAGTAGAACACCATTTTCTTCCATATGCTTTTAGAGACAGAGAGCCTGTCCGGTTTGGTGAAGCATCAGCGAGGAACTGAGCTCATGCTTTATTGCTCGAGCGGACAGCATCAGCTGTCCTCGTCTTCGCCACAGTAGCCCCCCCCCCCCCTAACGAAAGTGACTTCGTCACTCCAAGAGACTCTTTTGGGGGTCTTGCGGCGGATGCTGGGACGGCCGGCGGTGCTGGTGGTCGGGACCGCTGGGGTGTCATCGGCGTCGACGAAAGCCGGTTTCAGGCGGTCAGTGGAGACCGTTTCGGGGCGGCCGTGGCAGTCTATGACGAAGTATTTCGGGTGCCGCTCCAGGACGGGAAAGGGGCCGGAATAGGGAGGTTGCAGCGATTTCCTCAAAGCATCAGTCCGGAGTAAAACGTGGGTGGCGGAGGTGAGTTGCGGAGAGACAAAAGGCTTGCCGGACTGGTGTGCTCGCGTAGGAGTGGGTGTGATGTAGGAGAAGTGCTCACGCAGGTCCTCTACGTAGTCCGAGGGGTTAATGGCAGTTGAGGAATGTAGCTCTGGTGGGCTCGAAGAACTGGGCCGGAAGGGCAAGGCTGGTGCCGTACACCAGGTCGGCAGCGGTGCAGCCTAAATCCTCTTTCCACGAGGCCTGAAGTCCCAGGAGGACCAGGAAAGCGTCGTGGCTCCCGACCTGGTCTGCCTCAGGAGCGCCTCAAGAGGTCGTAGTATTACCGCGCAGCGTGGAATAAAACGCCTATAAAAATTGATCATTCCCAAGAAACGGCGGAGCTGGGTGATGGACGACGGCAGAGGAAAGTTCTGGATTTTCTCGACTTTGTTTGTAAGAGGGGAAATTCCTCGAGCGTCTACTCTGTGTCCTAAGAACTCCAAGGCCGGAACTCCGAACTCGCATTTGTCGGCATTGATCAGCAGCCCATGGTCGGCCAGGCGTCCAAATATAGTTCGTAAATGTTGAGGGCGTTCTTCGGGTGAAGCACTGGCCACTAGCAAGTCGTCGAGGTAGGCGAATACGAAAGGTAGCCAGCGAGTGATGTTGTCAATGAACCGCTGAAAAGATTGGGCAGCATTCCGGAGGCCGAACGGCGTTCGGAGAAACTCGAAGAGGCCGAAAGGGGTGACTATTGCGGTTTTGGGAATGTCTTCCTCGGCCATTGGTATCTGATGGTAGGCTTTCATTAAATCGATCTTCGAAAACATCGTTGCACCGGAAAGACCCGTGGTGAAATCAGAGATGTTGGGCAAGGGGTAGCGGTCGGGAACAGTAGCCAAATTTAGCGCGCGATAGTCACCACAGGGCCGCCAGTCACCGGTCTTTTCGGGAACCATGTGAAGGGGTGAAGACCAGCTACTAGATGGTGAACGAATGATGCCGACAGCGAGCATGTGGTCGAACTCTTGTCGCGCAATAGCAAGTTTTTCAGGGCCATGCCCAAGAATTAGGGACAAAACGTAAAGCAGGCTTCACCTAAAACGGCTCCCATAGAGCCCGTGTATTTCGGAACGAAAAGCGCGTGCTACATATTCTGCTGGCAGCGCTTTGCATTCGTTCTCTAATGGCATGTTGCCTCTGCCAAGACAAAACTTTTGAGCATTTTTTTGGGCATGAATAGTGGCATCTTCAAGGTTCCACTCGGGTTCCAAATTTTGAACATGTAAAGGAGCCTTCAATCGCCGCACGAACGCGTAGCGGCGAAGCCTACGTTCAAGGCCACGCGCAACCACAGGTTTGGGAAATGGCTCGCCGCAGAAGAGACTACAACAGATAAAGAAGACAAATAAGACGCAACAATACGAGGAGCAAAGATTTGTGTGTTACTTCACGTGGTAAGGGTATAGGATATAAAAAGCTAAAAACTTGACAACTGTTAGGAGAACTAACGTCGTTGAGGTTATAAAGAGCAAACGTGTGTACATTATGGCTGTTACGAAGTCTCTTGGTATCTGCTAAACTGTGAGAAATCAAACAAAACATAAAATAAAGGTGTGGTCGGAGTGAACGGCACAACAAAAACAACAATAAATGATGACGATGAGATGGGCTGTTTCACCGCGGGGGTGCGCACCCTACCCCACTGCACGTGGAACATTATGTGAAGATGATGAAGGAAGGATGAAAACACAAGAAAGAACTAAAATGAACAGCAGAAAATGGACCAACGACAGCTTAAGACGACATGTACTACTTTGCACAGGAAAATGTGATATCTGAGGTTCTACGATGTGCTAGGGTAGTCAAACCAAGTTTATCGAGGATAGGTTCATAATTATAGACACCAATGCGTCGGTCATAGAGAATGTACAATGACTCCAAGAGATTCGATGCTGTCATTCGGTCAATCTCTTATCTTTGAAAATTAGTGAAGCTAATTAAGTATACCATTTCAGTTAGCCATCGAACACTGATGCAACCGGCTAGGAAAGATATCCGAGAGGCCAGGTATGTTAAGCGCCCAAACGGCACGTCCGGGGCTCTCATAAATTTTTATTAACAACTGTGGCACCTAACAAAGGACAACCAGTATATCGTCATGTGTTTCCATACTGACTCCCGGAAGAATTCGAGGCTCGTTCGAGTAGACCGAATGTACAATTGTATTTATGAAATAGCGCACAAAAAAAGGAAACTAAAAAATGACATGGTTGCAAAATTTGAGACATGCACAAATAAAAGATTTGACTAAAATTGACTAACGAACCAACATTCAGTTTGATTGTAGAAACAAGGTATTTTGAGGCACGATAGATCTATAAGTTGAGTGAATATTGGCGTGGATATGTCGCGGTGACGTAGATGGTGTCGTCTACACGAAAAAAAAAATGCTGAAGGCTGAAGGCAAGGCAGTGCAGAGAACCTACGGATACGCATGTAAGATGAGGGAAGTAGGACAACCATGCACACACGCGCATGACGCTGAACTATAAAACCGATCTATATATTCCGAAACTCCGAGTGGATGGACACACCGTTTGTATAGACTGCCGGTTTCGTGTCTTCTTTCTCGCTCTCTCCTTTTTCCTTTTTCTTTTTTTTTTTGGGGGGGGGGAGACAATTTATGATACAGCTATAGGATGTCAGGCTTCCTCGCGAACGCAGGAGCCTCTCTCTAGGGAGGAAAGCGCAATTGTAAAAGGCGGTCACGTGTTCCGTTTGTATTATAACACATTACTCTGCTCTCTTTTGATCGCAATAATGCTCGTTGCCTTGTCAATGTCATCTGCATTTTTTATATACTGTAGATATGTCGTTCACATCGAAACTGCAAAAAAAGTTAAGAAGTCACGACTTCTGTTGTTTGAGTTTCATTTGCGATTTTGTGGCGACTTTCTGTTCTACCTATCAAAGTCTATCAAAATAAGCACAATTTCAGACAACGAAAAAAAAAAAACGTATCGTGCTGCTTTCTTGTCTTTTATTTTCCATACTTAATACAGCTAACGCCGTAGTGGCTCAAATCTATCCCTATTGCAGCCTAATGCCGCGTGCTTTTCGACAGCCGTACTCCTGGCTTTTCTTTTCGTCAGTGGAGAGGGTTCTAGCAGGTGTGCTGTCTCATCAGCGTATTTCTTCTGAAGATTTACAATCTTGATCCAGCCGTCGTACATGCTCGCGCTTTCAGCAGACTGCTTGGGACTGTGTTGTTCGCTGTCGCGTCTTTTTCACTCCATCATCTTTGTTTCTGTAGGTGTGAAGAAAAGTTTATTCACCGGTTGATAAGCAACTGCGTGCACTACGTAAAAGTCAGTTGTGTAGCATCGATTGCTAATACGTATGAGTTGAATAAATACGAATGAAGCACGATGAACATTTGATTTACACATAAGAGTTAGTGACGTCTTCATGTTGGGAAAAACTTCGCATGGTTGCATAGCGATCACAATGTCCTCCTTTTAACGTTGAAGCCAAAATAATCGGGGGCACTTCAAACCACGTTACTCAAGCTGTGACGCAACATTTGCCTCAGCTTGCCGTCGTCTGGATCTTTGGACGTCGTTCCCGATTTCCGTTCTTAGCTCACCTCGCGTCATAGAGTCCATATCTAACATGCGTGACACGCGCTGGTTGAGTTCGACACTTAAACCTGGCCTCTTTCCTTTTGGGTGGTACCTTCTTCCCAGTACGCGACGTCACGTTTCTGATATCTCCTAGCCTCTAGCGCAGACGAATTTTCTTCCAACTTTAACATATTTTAGCCCATCCCACGCCGCGTCCCATTTGTTCGTTCGCCGATGATGTAGGTTCTCTAAGACACAATTTATGTTTTCTAGTCCTTGGCTAGAAGGCCATCCTAGTCAGCGCCGCTGCATGTGGCTCATCGCGGCGTGATGCGAAAAAACATGTATATACGGGGTCACGCTCTACTGTCCGTACCTCTTGCATTTGTTTCCCAGATCTAGAAACATACTTAGGACGTTTGACGTCTCCTGACGCTGATCTTTCCCTGTAGTATCTTGCTCAATTCTTTTACCACACCTCTGAAAAGACGCCATGACTGTGCTGGTTCATCTCTGGTGTCCGAGGACAGGGCTGGGGTCGCAAGGCGTGGTAGATTCTCAAGAAGTAAATCATCATTCTTCCCTGTTAATGATGTGAATTTAGCAACTTCCGTTTTGCTGTCAGTGAGCAGTCTGACGTTCGCACCAGATCCCTTTATAATATCTGCAAGCTTTCTCACGGAGTGTAATATATTCCTTGTATATTCCCATACGGATTATCGAATACCCTCTTAGCAATTATTCGTTCTACGGCGTACAGGTACAGGCAGTCTGAAGACATATAGGAAGGCGCAGCTGTTCGTACTCCCGTCGCAGACTCCCAGAATTCTCAGCCGCAGAAAATAGGGGCACAAAAGCTCTTGCATACAGGAACAATAGCAAGAACGCGCGTAGAGCGAATAAGCTTTGGCAACGTCCTAGCATACTTCCTACTCAAGACAAGACCGCAGTGCTATCAGGTCCAGTAGATATCTTGATGAACAAGAACGTAGAGGATTACAGTAAGGACATGGAGTCTTACACTGAGGACGTGGGGACTTACGATAAGGACATGCCGACTTACAATGAGGACATGGAGACTTACTGCCTTAAGAAAGGTCTTACAGCTAGGAATGATTTCATTAGATGAAGTATCGAAGGGGAAAAAAAGTCACTAAAATCAAAGAAAACAATAAGTCGGTCGTTACTTTTGCGCACGGGTTTCGTTGATAACTGCTGTAATCGCCCTCGCCTTTCTGTCTGTCGTGTGGTTAATGCGGAAGTCGTGATGAAGCGGGCAACTTAACAAGATACAGATAAAATAATAATTCCGCGCTTGATGCCCCGGTACGAGTACATCATGAGCCGTGCAGCAGTGGCCGGTCTGCAACCGCTGTAAGAAAAAAAGAAAAGAAAAAAAAAACGAAGAGAGGGAGAGAAACTTCAGTAGTCGAGTGGCATCGGCGAGTCCCGCAAAAGAAGCTGATTATCGCTCTTATCTCTTATCGCTCTCAAAGGATGTACGCGGAAGGTGGACGGTTGTTTTGCTGTGAGACCTACAGACTCATGTATTTATTTCCCCTGTTGGCCATGGAGGCAATACAAACGGGAGGTTAGCATTTCGTAGCATAATGTTAACATACCAGCATACAACCACATGAAAAAAATGTGCAGATACGTGGAGGTAAATAAGCAAGTGCATGAAACATTTTGGTCAACTGGAGCAAACAATGACAACACGTACAAAGTGGAAATTGAAAAATGGCAATGCAGCGCAATGGTCATGCCAGCCAGACGCGTGAGCCTTCCTCCTTCATCTCCCCCTCTTCATCCCTTCCCCCAGCAAAGTGCCGCCAGTGTAGGCATGCAGATCGCTCCAATTTCCACGTTACCCGTCCGCCCGCAATGGTCGCATAAGCATTTCTTAAATTGTTTGGCATCGGTAATGGAATGCATATAAGCTCTTGAATTAACGATCCCCTTATGTATTATTATGATAAACAATTTTGTGAAACAAACACTCACAAGTTATTATTCGGCCAGTGGAAAGCAGACGCAGATGTATGGCAACATGAAAAACTCAGTGCGGCACTCCCCATTGTTCTCTATAGAACCCCGCTTTATTGTCCCTGATGTTTTGCACATGAAGATACGAATAGTCGAGCAGCTTCTTGAAAACCTGCTCTGGAAATGCAGGACGTAGACACTGCTAATAGAGTGCGCGATCCAAAAGGAAAAGACACGTCCGTGAGAAAACTGGTGGACATTATAAAGGAAACTGGCGCGAACGTCAGACTGCTCACTGACAGCAAAACGGAAGTTGCTAAATTCACATCATTAACAGGAAAGGATGTCGATTTACTTCTTGATAATCTACCACGCGTTGTTCTTTCCTCAGACACCAGAGATGAACTAGTACACTTATGGGATCTTTTTAGACGTGTGGTAAAAGAATTTGAGCAAGATACTACAGGGAAAGATCAGCGTCAGGAGACGTTAAACGTCCTAAGTATGTTTCTAGATCTGGGAAACAAATGCAAGAGGTACGGACAGTAGAGCGTGACCCCGTATATACATGTTTTTTCGCATCACGCCGCGATGAGCCACATGCAGCGGCGCTGACTAGGATGGCCTTCTAGCCAAGGACTAGAAAAGATAAATTGTGTCTTAGAGAACCTACATCATCGGCGAACGAACAAATGGGACGCGGCGTGGGATGGGCTAAAATATATTAAAGTTGGAAGAAAATTCGTCTGCGCTAGAGGCTAGGAGATATCAGAAACGTGACGTCGCGTACTGGGAAGAAGGTACCACCCAAAAGGAAAGAGGCGAGGTTTAAGTGTCGAACTCTATGACGCGAGGTGAGCTAAGAACGGAAATCGGGAACGACGTCCAAAGATCCAGACGACGGCAAGCTGAGGCAAATGTTGCGTCACAGCTTGAGTAACGTGGTTTGAAGTGCCCCCGATTATTTTGGCTTCAACGTTAAAAGGAGGACATTGTGATCGCTATGCAACCATGCGAAGTTTTTCCCAACATGAAGACGTCACTAACTCTTATGTGTAAATCAAATGTTCATCATGCTTCATTCGTATTTATTCAACTCATACGTATTAGCAATCGATGCTACACAACTGACTTTTACGTGGTGCACGCAGTTGCTTATCAACCGGTGAATAAACTTTTCTTCACACCTACAGAAACAAAGATGATGAAATGAAGAAGACGCGACAGCGAACAACACAGTCCCAAGCAGTCTGCTGAAAGCGCGAGTATGTACGACGGCTGGATCAAGATAGTAAATCTTCAGAAGAAATACGCTGATGAGACAGCACACCTGCTAGAACCCTCTCCACTGACGAAAAGAAAAGCCAGGAGTACGGCTGTCGAAAAGCACGCGGCATTAGGCGGCAGTAGGGATAGATTTGAGCCACTACGGCTTTAGCTGTATTAAGTATGGAAAATAAAAGACAGGAAAGCAGAATGATATATTTCTTTACTTTTCTCTTTTTTTTTTTGTTGTCTGAAATTGTGTTTATTTTGAGAGATTTTGAGAGATGACGACAACAGAAAGTTGCCAGATAATCGCAAATCAAACAAAAACAGCAGAAAGTCGTGATTTCTTAACTTTTTTTGTAGTTTCGAGGTGAACGACATATCTACAATGTCTAAAATATGCAGATGACATTGACAACGCAACGAGCATTATTGTGGTCAAAAGAGAGTAGAGTAATGTGTTGTAATACAAACCGACCACGTGACCGTCTTTGCGCTTTCCTCGCTAGAGAGGCTCCTGCGTTAGCGAGCCCCCTGACATCATCAGCTGTATCATAAATTGTCTTCAGGTATTAATAAGCCCCCCCCCCAAAAAAAAAGAAAGGAAAAAGGAGAGAGCGAGAAAGAAGACACGAAACCGGCAGTCTATACAAACGGTGTGTCCATCCACTCGGAGTTTCGGAATATATAGATCGGTTTTATAGTTCAGCGTCATGCGCGTGTGTGCATGGTTGTCCTACTTCCCTCATCTTACATGCGTATCCGTAGGTTCTCTGCACTGCCTTGCCTTCAGCCTTGCCTTCAGCATTTTTTTTTTCGTGTAGACGACACCATCTACGTCACCGAGACATATCCACGCCAACATTTACTCAACTTATAGATCTATCGTGCCTCAAAATACCTTGTTTCTACAATCAAACTGAATGTTGGTTCGTTAGTCAATTTTAGTCAAATCTTTTATTTGTGCATGTCTCAAATTTTGCAACCATGTCATTTTTTTAGTTTCCTTTTTTTGTGCGCTATTTCATAAATACGATTGTACATTCGGTCTACTCGAACGAGCCTCGAATTCTTCCGGGAGTCAGTATGGAAACACATGAGGTTGTCCTTTGTTAGGTTCCACAGTTGTTATTAAAAATTTATGAGAGCCCCGGACGTGCCGTTTGGGCGCCTAACATACCTGGCCTCTCGGATATCTTTCCTAGCCGGTCTCATCAGTGTTCGATGGCTAACTGAAATGGAATACTTAATTAGCTTCACTAATTTTCAACGATAAGAGATTGACCGAATGACAACATTGAATCCCTTGGAGTCATTGACATTCTCTATGACCGACACATTGGTGTCTATAATTATGAACCTATCCTCGATAAACTTGGTTTGACAACCCTAGCACATCGTAGGACCTCAGATATCACATTTTCCTGTGCAAAGTAGTACATGCCGTCTTAAAGGGACCGAAAAGTGTATATAAACCTATCGAAACTTTATGTTCATTGAAAAGCTTGAACCTTCTAAAGTCAAATGTCAAATGTCAAAGAACTCCGCTGAAATCGCTGTAGTTTTTTTTAAATCGAATTTTCGATGATTGCGTGTCTAGGTACCTAGTAGGAAACCGGCAGTCTCTCAACAATGGCATAACACCGCGCCATCTGTCGAGGATGCATGTAATACGCGCGCTTCCACTCGCTAATCCGGTGAAAACGAAAGTGGCTGTGAGCGTCTGCAACCACTTTCTACGTCGAAAATGTCGAGTCTCCCGAACCTGAGTGCGCTAGAACTCCGCATTCTAGAACTATCGCGTGCACAGAACTTCTGTTCGTACGATAGCATGCCGGAAAGTGTGTACGTCGCAGCAGAAGATTCATCATCCTCAGATATATCGGAGTCACCGCCGTCCTCACCAGGATCTGATCGTGCCGGGAACGCGGACTGGTTAGTGAAATTTATATGTATTAGGGAGAAGCACTTGTTTAAGGTGAAACAAGCGCTGTTTTTTCGTTGTGCAGGTGTTCTTGCGGGAAGTGCAAACCGATGGATACCGCTGACGAGTGTTTGTGCTGCCGGGAGGTAGAGAACGTCTGTAAAAAGCAGACGGTCAACTGCATTACAGACAACGAATATTTCGAGATACTCTGCCTCGACACCGAAGTTCTGCGAGTGTCTTTTACGTACATCCGAGATACTGAAGAGTATGCCAACATACGTGACATCGCCGTGAACAAGTGAGTGCATGTTTACGCGCTACTTGAACGGCAAACTGAATGGAAAAACCTTATTTCTGCAGGAAATTCCGTTATATCGCCTATCGGCAATTCACAAGGTGGATATGGGGTGGTCTGGGAAAGCACCATAGGAAGATTCTTCCTGCCTGCGTGGTGCATGCCATTAGGGATGCTTTTCCATCAGATGTGTATAAGGGCTTTGAACCTGCACACTTGTAAAAATGTATATTGATGCCTGCAAATTTTCATTTCTAGCTTGCTGCTAATTTTTTCATTGCTTTTTCCTTTCAGATAGTCCCACAATATTGTAATTATTATGTTTTTGCATGAATGCCTGGGAGCATATCTATTTGTACATACTCATGTCTTGTATATATGGAGAGTAAATAAAATAATTTTTATCATTGTACTTCACCTGAACTGTGTTTATAATTTTTTATACACTAGAGATTGACCAGGTTTGCAAATGCTAATTAACGGTTGAAAACACTTAACTTGATTTCACTGAAAGGAGCACTTGTAACTGATCTATTATCATATAACCAACTAACACTTGTAAAGAAAGTGCTTAGTGCTGACTTAAATGGTACAGCACCTCTTCATCTCAGTTCACAGTTAACCATGCAGCATCGGTGTGGGCAAGAGTACTCCAAAATGGCTACATAATTTATTATGTAGTAACAGGCTCACACTACCTTTGCAATGCTATTTTTTTAAGATGAAATATACTGACACTTTTCTGCACACAGTAATCGATTCGCCACCATTCGACAACAAAACTACTGTGAACAGTCTCTGTGAATGAGAATGACTGTACCCACGTATTCTTTTTTTCATATAAGTTCTCGGTGACTGTGACCGAGATACTTTTGTAAAGAAATTTTGACAGTCCTCCAAATAGAAACTGGCTTCAGTGTACGCAACAGACTACGCGGAACAATTAATTGAAATATAATAAAACAGCCGAAACAACATTTTTTCAGAACTCTGTATTTTTCTTTTTTAATGTCCAGCAATTTAGGAGACAGAGTAGGACTTTCTGCTCTCTGATGTTTTCATGTACTTCATAGAGCTGTAAAACCTGGAAAAAAAAATAGGTAAGATACAGAATGGTAGTATAGACAGTTTTGCCTTTCACTTTTGAGCTTAACAAGAAAGTTACATTTTACCATATATGTGCTTTTGTATTCTCCTGTTGATGAAAAGGGTACAGGAATAATAATGGAGCACATAGATGAAGCTGAGAGCTGTTCTTCGAGAGTGTGCTAATTGTGACAAAAGAAATATACGATGAAAGTTGTACAGAAACAGCAAATGTCTGCTGACAAAAGTTTTAGAAATCTGGATATTACTACCTCATGTAGTTTCCGTCCAAAAGTAGGACTACTCGACATTCTTCAGTCACAGCACGGTGCAGAGGTGGAAGTTGTGGCTAGAAAAAGATTTGGCATGTTCACAAGGTCATTAGTGCACACCAACATACATGACAACATGACAACATGATGGCTGCAAACTCACAATTATTCAACAGCACAAGAAACGGAAAGCATGAGTAAAAAAAGATAGCGTCCATGCAGCACGTGTAGAACCACATAATCTTAGGGAAGGTAGAATCGGGAGAGCGATAAATGACTTGCGTCCGAAATTGGGTAACTTGGCATAGTTAGGACCAAGGATATGGGCTGCTCCAATACACACTCTGTTTCTATAGTACCCTTTCAATTGCCTCGCATGTATTTTTCTGCTGCATCGACCGAAAGAGCATCAAGGTACCTAGATTCACTCTACATTCAGAATTGAAATAAATATTATGGGGCTCTACCCCATCTCTTGAGGTAATGTGCTGAAATGGAGTAATGGGTTGCCTCAGAGCGATGACGGAAATCCTATGGTGTCCAAAAGCGTTAGAAGTGCTTTGACAATTTGTGTGGGGCCAGTGAATAGTACTGCAAGGCATATTTCCTTAAGCTTGACGTGCAGAAGCTGCATACGTGTATCAGTGCATAATTGATGTTAAGATACAGAAACTATAAAGCTACGACCTTAGGGTGTTTGTATGTCAAATGAAGTCCATTGGTAGCAGCCCAAAATTCACATATGAGGTCCTTACCAACAATATGCATATTAGAAGTGTCCTTGTTTAAGAAAAAGGGATCTGCTGCAATTGTCCCCCTCTGTGCCCTGGACTACGCCATTCTCTTCATGATCCGTGGTTAGGGTCCTGTTATGCACCTGTGCGAAGACTTGCAACTGAAACACAAGGAAAAAAAAGAGAAAAAATACTGGAATTACAATGTGAAAGCATGATATAAAGAAGAGTGCAGCTAGAGCCACATAGCGCGGACAATGACAGTGATATTGTAACATGCTGTGGTACGTAAGTGGTTGCAAAGTTTTCCATTAGTCTTGCCATGGTCACTTGACAGTTGGTTAAAAGTAGAAAAGCTTTTGATGCATGACACCAATCTCCTTTTTCATTCTCCCAAGGAACCTACCTCCCCTCACTGTACAAAGAGTTGCGTGGCATGATGATGCCACAGACGGACACTTACAAAACATATGAGCAAATCTGTCTGTGCAGTCCTGTACTTCTCATACTATAGAGTACAACGAAGTCAAGACAATAAGTCACATTGCAGTATAGTTAACTTCAATGAACAAAAACCTCAGATAAGGAGTCGCAACACTTTATATGAGTAAAAAGTTCTGCTGGCCACCTTATCATCACTGGCGTCACGTAACAGTGTTTACATATTCATGGATCAGGAAGCATTAGGTGCACCTTCATGCACTTTGTGAGTATGGTGATGGGACGTAGGTTGTGGAACACACTCTCGTGGAGAAAGGATTAAGATTTCAAAGAAAAGCAAGTAAAACAATATCAAAGAAGTCTGACATTCTATAACAGGCAAATAAACAGAAAGCAAGAAAAAGCGCATGCACTGCAAATTCAGGGAAGAATCAGGTTGAACCCTAACATATCAGGCTCCAGTTATGGAGGATGATACCTGGAGGATGACACCTACATTCTGGGCTACAGGCTCATATTCTGGGCTATAGGTTTACAACATGCCACTTGATTATTATGCCACAAATTCAAAAAGAACTGTTACATAATCCGGTGAAGGCAGATCATGTCTATTTAAAGGGGCACTAAAATGCAAAAAGAACTCTTTACATGAAAGTACGTGTTCGGATTATAGTATAATACAATCGAAATTAGCTCACAAAGCACCACCATTTGAAGAAAAACACAATGTAAACAGTCTTTGGCAGCAATGAGCACGATTGAAGAGGGGCAGCAACGATTGGCAGCATCCAATGAGACAGTAGGAGAAGCCTTTCGTGTTTCTGTGGATTTGGAACGGGGCTGGCCGTAGTACGTACACCATATATGTGCGACATGATGTGTGTTGGTCACATCACTTTTTCAATACAGATTTACGGAATCGTTGCCCACAACAGTTATCACAAATGTTCCACTGACAACAATTATATTCACGTCCTTCGCACTATTGTTTTTCACAGTTACTGCTCTATAGCATAGCATGTGCGGCAGACATTTACTGCATTCGTGCCGAAGCAAGGAGCCTGTATAGTTCTGACTGCACCTTTGTAATGGAATCAATGTACATATTGAGTTACGATGTCATGTGGAAAGTTAGCATGTTAGCAGTTACGATGTCAAAGTCCGCCTGGGGCACGAAGACCCCCCCCCCTCCCCCAGTACTTAACACAGCGTGCCCTTCCGAGGTGAAGACCGGTGAAAAAGCAGTTGACAGAGACAAACCATTTCCGGTGCCAATTTATCTGTGTGAATTGCAGCAGTTGGTCACATGACTCCAGTGTGCTACAAAGAGAACAAAGTGGTGCTTTTTTATAACACAGTCCTTTCCTATTATTCTTTCAGTAGCTTATAGGAGCCACTGGAGCCAACTGACTTAGGTGCGGGTGCCAAATATGCCGGCTGTTGATTTATTGTGCACCGTGCTGTCCAGATGTACCATCCTGTGCCGCCTTAGGGAAGGTACCCAGGGCTGCTGCCCCTCTACCCCCCCCCCCCCCATGAAACGGCTCTGACTGCATGTAACGCAATGTAAAGTTAACTTGTTTTTTGCATTTTAGTGCTCCTTTAACACCCTATTCAAAGTAATTGGTACTTCCCTTCATTCATCTTTGGAAGCTTTGATGGAGTTTTGGTAGAGCTGGCTATCCAAAGCAGCTCCCAGGTCAGGACTGCAGTTGCAGGTGGCCTCATGAGAGCTATAGTGCAAGGTGAAGGCAACAGTGCTCAACAGGAAGTTATGCAAGGAGGGTAAAGCAACATTACATCACTCTGTTGCAAAGCGAAGCATCCTTCTCGCAATCAGGACCTCTTTCGATTCACGTGGGTAAGCTGCAGTCATTGGCGCAGGCTCGGGACTATGGTGGGCTGCTACCATGGCACTGTATGTTGTGCTTTCACACACTGTCACAGCCCCCTTTAGAAGATTTGCCACATAATCTGTAAAGAGATAAGCAGTACAAATGCCTGTATCATAAAAGGAAAGAGATTTTCATACTGTAAGTGGCCTTTGTCTTCACTCTAGAAACTACTTCTGCCCCTTTCTTTGTTTTTAGGAGCTTCCTCCTGAGCATCTGTTGTCCATCCTTTCCATAAGCATACTCCCGGTCAGCATTTTCATTGAAGTGCAGGGCAGCTATTTGTGTCCTACAAGGAGTGATAGAAGAGATAAGACATTGTAAATGTGATACCTCACAAATAACCTTTTTGACAACCTATACAGTAAAGAAAAAAGGTCAAGCACTACGTCAACCCCTTGTCTTTCTTCCCATTTCAAAGCGTGGGTACGCACCTAGCACGCATAACTTTCGGTGTGTATGCTGTGGACTTAGGAGCGAACTTCAGTATGACGGAGTGGTATGACTCGAGCCCTGATGTCTGACCCACTCTTGATAGTTGTTGAACATCCTTCAGTAGCCTTGGGTTCAGTACAATCTTCAGAAGTCTTGCATAAGCTACGGTACCTGCACATTCAGAGCATTTGTTGTCCTCGCCATGTACACTGTACATACATTATGTCTGGTACATGTGAATTATGCTAGACTAACACACTAAGGAAAAGTGCGCTTCTCCTAATTCAAATTACCAGGCTGCAGCCACGGCCTTTCTCCAACTGTGTCATGTAAGCAGCGATGATATGGACCTTCGTGACCCGTATGGACATTTGTAATGTGGCGTGTCATGCCTAATGAAGTAATGTTAGTGTCAGAGCTACATATCTGTTATTATCTGATTAAGTCTTACTTTTCCACATGCTCAGTAGCAGTTCTGAATTCCCCTCAGCTGTGGAATTGCACCAGTAGAGATGGTTGCAAATATGCTGCACCCATGGTTTTAAAGGAGCACCTGCACTGGTTTTGGCTGCTGTGTTCAATTTCTTCTTCAAGCCTGCATACAAAATTTAAATACATAAGCCCAACAATAAAAATTCATGACATAAATTTAACGGCAGAGCACTGAAATGGTCATGATGTACAGCGTATCAGTAGCAGTGCAATCGACCCTAGGATGTGGGTTATATAATAAGCAAGTAAATATCACCTTTCACCACATGCCAGGTATCAAATCCATGCACTATGCTGGGTTCCATTTCACGCATGTGCTTTCTCACTGCAGGTTGTCGATCAGTCGTAATGGATGCCACGATGATGTGATTTGATTTCAGTTCGTCCAGGCATCTCACAAATCCCACCTTTTCCATGTTTGTGCTGGAAGCAACATCTGGAGACTAGAGCAAGAAGAACACACAAAAAGAAAGAATCAAACTATGGCAGCTTGTAGGCCTTATACGAGTAATATATGTGCCAAACACCTACCTCACCAACCTGTACTTGAACGGAGCTGACGATTTTCTTTGAATGGGCTTCCATAAAAGTGTATGTCATGTACTTGGCACAGTGACCAGGAGAATCACATCTGCCATCTCCAAGGAGGTCAACAGGCTTGTCTTGAAGTGAAAGGAGCAGGTGGTTGTGTTCTGCATTCCAAACCTGTAAGATTTGTGCAATATAACAGCCATTGTTGCAGAAAGCAAACTCAATACCTCCTTATACACTGAAGCACCGATGCTTGTCAGTTACTACTTATCACAATCATATGATGATAATTAATATTTTTAGATAGATTTTCAAGTATTGTGGAAGCGACTAGGAACTGGTACCTGTGATACAGCAGGCAGTAGGCAACCTTTCTGATATGTGTCGTATGCAACCTTTGAAATCATTTGTATGTTGATGGAGCTCAGCAGTCGAAGAACCTTTAGAAAGGGATGTAACATTTTATTATGTATGCTCCCAAACATGCAAGTACACACCTTGGTGGGACTGGCTCCGTTGAACAGTAGTGCACCGGAGAGCAGAACGTTTCCTGCAGCCATCCTGTTCAGTTCTGGCTGACTGTTCCAAGAGAATTTGTGGCCGCTTGCACATTCGGACACAACAGTGAGAAGTGTGCCCCGAACTGATGTGGTAACCTTGCATGACCCACTGCAACTGCGACATGCTTTGAACAATTCCAGTAGTGGGGCTTCAAATACAATGAATTTTCGCTGTTCCACTGGACATTCAGGTGTAGTGGTGTCTCTAGAAAATTAATTGGCCATCTTTAATCATAAGTTTGCTTCAACAGAAAGTGTTCCTGTACCCTTCAAGGTAGCTATCCTCAGATGGGTAGTAGCTCTCATCAGTTTCTTCTCCCACTGTTGATGTCATACTGATGTTCTGCACCTGTCCAAAGACTCCAAAAATGTTACAAAGTCTGCAACACGTAACAAAGCTAGTGGTTCCACCTGTGGACTTGGCAGAATCTGCGAAGTGGGGGTCGATGTAATTATTGGCCCACGTGATGTCCTTTCAGGTGTCTTTGTGTCCGTGTAAGGATTGCAAAAATATTATCAGTTGGATACAGACTCACCCCTATCCTACCTCTTGAGCAATCACACAGCTGTAACTGGTAGAAGCAAGAGGGGGAGACGAAGCCACAGGTAGGAATGCTGTCACTCCTGGCAAATCCGGATCATCATTTTTAGCACACCAGCTTCCAGCTATTTCTGTCATGTTAACTTGAGTGCCTGGATCACACACACAGACACAAACAAAAAGAGTAATAAGAAATGCGGATCACATTGAGCACTAATCTTGTATACACTTCTTACATGCAGACTTCATAGTGATTGGAGAGACAGTGCTGCAGTATGCATGGTCGAACACGACTACAGTTGTTTCCTGCAAAGTAGGAAAGTTCAAGTTTACTGAGTATATTTGGTCCTGAATTCTTGCAGTGCAGATCTAGACAAGACTTTTTTACTGCGTACTTCGCAAACAGTGTCCGTCGACGCGGACAATGTGCTAGCAGCATCAGTAGTGTCATCCGATACGGTGACTTCCATGCACAAGTCCATGAAATCATTGCAGTCGACCTGAAACAGTTTTAAAACTATTTCAAAACAGAAATTTTCAAAAGATGACCAAATGGTGAGATCTCTACATACTACAAAGCAGTCCGGCGCCACTTCAACACCGGAATGTCCCTAAAATTAAATTTGGTCATGTTCACAATGCCCAGTGGGTAGGATAACACAAGTTAAATGGTATACGTCATCGCTATATTATAATTTATACATGTGTGACACCTGTACATACCTGAGACGTTGTGCTGAGCCCGTCACCAAAGCGAGGCAGAATAACAGGTGACGGAACGGCAGTTTGCTTCAGACGTTTTCGCACTTCGCCAACTGCGGCATCTTCGTAGTCATCGGCAGAAAAATGGAATGAGCACACACGACACGACTGCTGTATCTCATAGCCGAGTGCTTCGAACCACTTTCGTTTTCGCGCATTATCCTGTGGAATCTTGTGGTAGAAAACGCCCGTCGTCGAAGATGAACGATTTCCGCATCCCCGAACTCCACAACGTACACCAGGCATTCGTAAATACGTGACACAACAGTGACAGACAAGTTATTTGATTACTTTCACAGACTTTCACTTCATGCTTCGCGCTGCCGGTATGACCACCCACGGCGTAGACAATAAGCGCGATAACACAGACGGCCTTGCAGACGGCCTTGAAAACGACACGGCGCGTCGTAGCTGAATGTTTTATTAGTATAGAAACTATGTTCTTCAAATGCCTGGAAGTGAACGTCATTTTTAAAATGACGTTTAGTTATAACGATAATGTGTATCAACTTTGTTCTCTAGAAACTAATTGTCACGTGGTACAGGTTGACCAATCCCGGACGCCCTGGACCTGAAACCCAAGTTACTCTTTTTTGTCGTTTGTTGGCAGCACCGTCCATGTTCCGGCAACCTTCAAAATATTTATACGTAAAAAATATTCCGATTTGTGAGGTAATGCTTTCTCTGTGTTATCAAACAATGATAATGTGCAGGATGGTGGGCCAAAATATGGGGGTTATTTTTCACTTTTCGGTCCCTTTAAGCTGTCGTTGGTCCATTTTCTGCCGTTCATTTTAGTTCTTTCTTGTGTTTTCATCCTTCCTTCATCATCTTCACATAATGTTCCACGTGCAGTGGGGTAGGGTACGCACCTCCGCGGTGAAACACCCCATCTCATCGTCATCATTTATTGTTGTCTTTGTTGTGCCGTTCACTCCGACCACACCTTTATTTTATGTTTTGTTTGATTGCTCACAGTTTAGCAGATGATACCAACAGACTTCGTAACAGCCATAATGTATACACGTTTGCTCTTTATTACAACCTGAACGATGTCAGTTCTCCTAACTCTGTCAAGTTTTTAGCTTTTTATATCCTATACCCTTACCACGTGAAGTAACACACAAATCTTTGCTCCTCGTATTGTTATTTCTTATTTGTCTTCTTTATCTGTTGCAGTCTCTTCTGCGGCGAGCCATTTCCCAAACCTGTGGTTGCGCGTGGCCTTGAACGTAGGCTTCGCCGCTACGCGTTTGTGCGGCGATTGAAGGCTCCTTTACATGTTCAAAATTTGGAACCCGAATGGAACCTTGAAGATGCCACTATTCATGCCCAAAAAAATGCTCAAAAGTTTTGTCTTGGCAGGGGCAACATGCCATTAGAGAACGAATGCAAAGCGCTGCCAGCAGAATATGTAGCACGCGCTTTTCGTTCCAAAATACACAGGCTCTATGGGAGCCTTTTTAGGTGAAGCCTGCTTTACGTTTTGTCCCTAATTCTTGGGCATGTTAGGCGACGTGCTTTTGCGAATACTGGTTGGCCACTTGTTACGATGTGGTGGGCGACAGGGTGCTTGACGGGCTTCGTCCAGTCACACGGTGCCGTCAAGGATGGAAACTGTCGTAAAAGATCGGCAAAAACATTGTTCTGCGGAAGAGTGATCGCGAGGCCGACAGATGTAGCGCGCGTACCTACGCCGTTGACCGTGACGCCAGTAAGGTGGTCCACCAGCCTTTGCCCAGCGACATCAACCAAGATTTTGTTGCGCCCTAGGAAATCGCTGCCTAGGATACAGTGCCGAGCGTCAGCAACGAGGAACACTCAGTGAAATGTCCTGCGTAATCCGAAGTCGAGAGACAATGAACGACGGTAGTAAACAGGAATTCTGGAGCCGTTTACTGCTGTGAGATACATGATGGGCGTTCTGCTTCTGTCGGATGGTGAGGCCGGGAGGATGCTGACCTCCGCTCCGGTGTCGACAAGGAAATTGTGCTTGCCGCACCGATTCTTGATGAAGAAAAGGCGACCTTGCCGTATGTGGTGGGGGCTTCCGGTCGCCGCTAGTAACCCCCGGCGTAGTTTCCCTGCCATGCACACGGGGATTCGCATCGCCGAGCTCTGCGACCGAAACGGCTGTGGAACCAACAAAGGTGGCGTCGGCGCCTTGGCGGCGAAGTGGGAGGAGTCGGGGAACGTGCGGCACGGCGACGTTGAGTAGAACGGTCTGGGCCTGAGGAAGTCCTGTCGCGGGGTCCGGATCGCTCGAGTATGTCTGCGATGCGGTGGACTTCTACCCGCAGCGAGGCCAGGTCAGAGCTTTCCGCTGCCGACACAGAGGATGCGTGCTGTGACTGGTGCTAGGAAGGAGCGCTTGGTGAAGATGAAAAGTCATGCGTGCCTTCAAGCGCTGCCAGCGCAGACGGGTTGCACGAGTCGGAGAACAGCTCCATTGCCTTATCCGCTCTGGTAGCTAATGACACAATGTCGGTCTCTTCCGTAACAGACAGTGCCAGCTGGACGGCATGAGGAAGTTTTGAGAGGAAGAGCTCACGAAAGAGCTTGTCGTCAAAAGGAGCGGTTCCAAGGATTTGTGGCATGTATCTGACGAGCTGTGAAGGTTTGCGGTCCCCCAAGGGCTCCTTTGAGAAGAGCTCGTGCAGCCGCTGACGATCGGACGGAAGAACCCTGCTGATGACAGCACGCTTAAGGGCGTCGTAGGGATCTTGTAATGGAGGTGAGCTGATGACGTCGCTGACCTCGAGTAGCACGTCCTCGGAAAGGACAGACAAGATGTGATGGTACCTAGTCGATTGGGTAGTGATGCCGCCTAAAGCGAATTGCGATTCCGCCTGTTGAAACCATAAGTCGGGGCGGGACCGAATGAATGGTGGCAGGCGGATAGCGAAATGCCCAACGCGGGCCGCGGAAGGTGAACCTTCCATGTTGCAGTGCGAATCGTTCGGGTCACCACTTTAGAGACAGAGAGCCTGTCCGGTTTGGTGAAGCATCAGCGAGGAACTGAGCTCATGCTTTATTGCTCGAGCCGACAGCATCAGCTGTCCTCGTCTTCGCCACATGCTCATTTATTCTATAGAGTGGTGTAGGGAAGATGCTGTTAACCGTGTTCCAGTACAATTTCTTCCTTTTAACCGTCATAAGGTAATCCCAGGAGTACTTCCCAGTGAAAAAATTCACTGCGTCAGCTATCTCTTTGTAGTAGCTTAACTCCGCTGTTTTCTTCCTCCGTTGTGCTGTCGAGACAACCCATGGCGCGAGATAAGATGTTCCTAATGTCTGTATCGCCTCTCTTACGTGTGCGTTGTTTTCGTCGCGGAATAGCAAAAATCGGTGAACAAGGGTTTTAACCATGACATTGATAAGGCCGAAGCCTCCTCTTTTAACAGGCAAGTGCAGGTTCGTGCGGCGCATACGTTCCATTGTTGAGCCCCATACAAAAGTCGCAAAGATCCTATGAATTCTCTGTATCGTCTGAGAGTGGAGTGGCATCATTTATGCTCTGTATAATACAGCCGGGTAAAGAACAGTGTTGCAGACCATTGTTCGATTCAGGATAGCGAGAGTTTTTCCACGCCACACTTGTAACTTCCCATTTAGCCCTTGTACCACATTAGACCACCGGTCCTCCATCTTGTTTTCAACCTCCATGTTGATTCCCAAGTATTTGGTCAGCCTTTCGCCCCATTCCGTCCCCAAGTATTTACTGGGCGTCTCTGTCCACAGTCCAAGCCATGTTCCCGATGACTTCTTAATGTTCAGTTGGGCCCCCGACATCTCCGTAAACAACGTTACATGTTCAAGCATCATACTGAGGTCCGGCCGGGAGGAGGCTACTAACGCAACATCGTCGGCATAGGCCAAGACCTTCACATTGCTTGAATGCACCCTAAAACCAGTTAGTCTTTTGTCTTGTATAATATTTCTGCAGAGAGGTTCCAAATACAGCGCGAATAATACCGGTGAAAGAGGGCACCCTTGTCGGACGGATGACCGGATTTTTATTCTGTCTGTCAGTACTCCGTTGACGAGTAGTTCAGTGGTGATTTCTCTGTAGCAAATCTTGAGCCAGCTGAGGAGGTATTCTCCTACATTGCATTCTTCTAACAAAGCAAACAGATAACGGTGACTAACTCGATCGAACGCTTTACTTAAATCGAGTTGAAAAACAGCAAGGGGACTGCCGAGGACTTGCGCTGTTTCCACCATGCACCTCATGACGTGCAAGTGGGACGATATCCTCCTTCCTTTTACACCATACACTTGGTGCTCCCCGATAACATCTTGAAGCGCTCTGCCTAACCGTACGGCGAGTATCTTGCCTAGAATCTTGTAGTCTGTACAGAGAAGAGAAATTGGTCGGTAGTTTCCCACATCTGGCGGCTCCGAACCCGCCATTGCGTGTTTGGGTATCAGAACTGTTAGTGATCTTCTCATGGTTGGTGGAAGTAGGCCTCTCTTCTTCACGTCTTCAAAAACCTGTTGCAGTATTGGACTGAGTTCCGACGCAAATCTCTTGTAGAACGCCGTCCCTATTCCGTCCGGTCCCGGAGATTTATTATCGGGAAGTTTTCTAATTTGCCTTTCTATTTCTGCTATTGTTATGGGGGCGTTCTCCCTTTCTCGCGCTGCTGGTGTAACTTTCGGAACGCTTTGCATATATTTGCTGCATGTCCCACGTTGCGCAGTTTCTTTTCTGCCAAAAAGTTGTTTGTATGCGTCAACGAACACCCGTTCCATGTCTTTTTGCTCTTCAACAATTTCACCGTTTATCTTGACTCTTGCTATCATCTTCTCTTTCTTCCTTCCTCGCTCTATCAACTTGAAAATTTTCGAAGGTTCCTCGTCTCTTTCCATTGCTTGAATTCGGCCTCGGATGAGGGCCCCTTTATACTCGTTTTTGTAAAATTCCCTTAGTTGGTCTCTACACTGCTTGATATCTTGAATGAATCTTCCGGGATCATTCTCTTCTTCTTTAACAAGAACGACCAATCTCTCTTAATGCCTCTCTTAATGCGTCCCTTTCTTGTTTCCTTTGATTAACGACCTCTCGTGTGAAATATATCGCTTCTGTTTTAACGATTTCTTTGAAATTCTCCCACGTACATGCATCCGGCGTATTCCTTGACCAATAGAGTGATGCGGTCTGATTTAACCTTTTGATAAAATCATCATTGTCCAGAATAATTTCATTCAGTTTCCATACTGCACTGCCGCTATCAGTCCTTTTCAGCGGAGGCCCTACATTTATCGTTGCCTTAACCAGTGCATGGTCTGAATAAGCAACTGGTTTCACTTTGTATTTGACACGAGGTATCGACATTTCCCCTGGGATATATATTCGGTCAAGCCGCGCGTGGGAATTGCCCTGCCAGTGAGTGAACAGGCATTCTTCATGTTTTGCCGTTTTTTCTGCATCCACAAGGTCAGCTTCTCTCAGTAACCACTTAGGCTGACGTACACTTGGATCACATCTAAAGGTGGAATACGTGCAGTCCTTTGGTTCTAGCACGCAACTGAAGTCTCCAGCCATAAAAATATTCCCAGGGACGTCTATGAGTTCACATGAAGATTGAAAGAAGTCTTTTCTTTCTGAGGCCACGTTCGGAGCATACACCGAAAGCACACGTGACATTTCCTTTCCGATCAGGCAATCTACAAAGGCCACGCGTCCGCTACAATCGTTCCCGATATCTGGCACCACTCGAATATGTGGTCTCCGTCTGATAAGAATCCCCGTCCCTGCACTATTTCCGATTGCTTTCGAGTGGAATACCTGGTAATGTTGTTTGAAAACCTGAGTCTGCGTCTTCTTCTTCTGATGATCATAACCTCGTCTCTTGAACGCACAGAATATCGATGTTTTCCTCCAGTGCTTTTCCTAGCAGCCATTTTTTTCTTTCCCAGGTCACCAAACTACAACAATTCAGTGTCGCAAATGTAACCCAGGGCATAAAATAAATAATGAAAATTGCAACCTTAGTGACTCTGGCCATCACTGCTGTCCTGTTTGTTGGGCTCTGTCCCTTGAATCTACAGGGATAGTCGGGGTGTACTTCCGCTTCTTTCTTAATGTCGATTTCCATGTTCCTTCAACGTTATCCTGAACATCATCATCCTGTTCGCTCTCAGATGCCTCTTCCTTCTTCCCCAAAAGCGAGTCCGTTTCGGAACCCGTTGACCTTTGCTGCTCCTCCTTGCCTGGTGGAATAATATTTCGTGCGCTGTTTTCTTCTGTTTCCATGGAGGGCACAGTTTCTTCCCCGTTCTTTGTGATGTCGTCCATTTCAGCCTCGTCTAGTGTATTTTCTAAAGTGTCGTGTTCTGTCGATGGTCTAGTAATTTGCGCATACGACTTTACGCAATCTTCTGTTTTATGGCCGTACCTCTTGCATTCTTCGCAACGTGGCGCCTTACAATGCTTTCTGATGTGGCCCTTTTGCCTGCAACGCAGACACAGAGCAGTACGGCCCGCAATCGAGAGTAGAATCCGGCATCCCC
>NC_088201.1:176965972-176973472 GCF_037126465.1 Ornithodoros turicata
CTTCTGATCTGGAGTCAGACGAGCTACCATTGCGCCATCGGGTCCGACCGAACATATGACCTTGTCGTGTGTAGTCCCTGAGCGGACTCATACAAGTACGCAGGATTTAGGCCAGTAACTTCAAGCGCCTCCGTTATGTCGTGCGCACCTTACGGGAAACGAATGTCAAAAGCAACGTGACCCGAACGTGATTTGAACACGCAACCTTCTGACCTGGAGTCAGACGCGCTACCATTGCGCCATCGGGTCCGACCGAACATATGACTTTGTCGTGTGTAGTCACTGAGCGGACTCATACAACTACGCAGGATTTAGGTCAGTAACTTCAAGCGCCTCCATTATGTTGTGCGCACCACACAGGAAACGAATGTCAAAAGGAACGTGACCCGAACGTGATTTGAACACGCAACCTTCTGATCTGGAGTCAGACGCGCTAACATATGACCTTGTCGTGTGTAGTCCCTGAGCGGACTCATACAAGTACGCAGGATTTAGGTCAGTAACTTCAAGCACCTCCGTTATGTCGTGCGCACCTTACGGGAAACGAATGTCAAAAGCAACGTGACCCGAACGTGATTTGAACACGCAACCTTCTGATCTGGAGTCAGACGCGCTACCATTGCGCCATCGGGTCCGACCGAACATATGACCTTGTCGTGTGTAGTCCCTGAGCGGACTCATACAAGTACGCAGGATTTAGGTCAGTAACTTCAAGCGCCTCCGTTATGTCGTGCGCACCTTACGGGAAACGAATGTCAAAAGCAACGTGACCCGAACGTGATTTGAACACGCAACCTTCTGATCTGGACTCAGACGCGCTACCATTGCGCCATCGGGTCCGACCGAACATATGACCTTGTCGTGTGTAGTCACTGAGCGGACTCATCCAACTACGGAGGATTTAGGTCAGTAACTTCAAGCGCCTCCATTATGTTGTGCGCACCATACAGGAAACGAATGTCAAAAGGAACGTGACCCGAACGTGATTTGAACACGCAACCTTCTGATCTGGAGTCAGGCGCGCTACCATTGCGCCATCGGGTCCGACCGAAGATATGACCTTGTCGTGTGTAGTCACTGAGCGGACTCATGCAACTACGCAGGTTTTAGGTCAGTAACTTCAATCGCCTCCATTATGTTGTGCGCACCATACGGGAAACGAATGTCAAAAGGAACGTGACCCGGACGTGATTTGAACACGCAACCTTCTGGTCTGGAGTCAGAAGCGCTACCATTGCGCCATCGGGCCCGACCCAAGAAATGACCTTGTCGTGTGTAGTCACTGAGCGGACTCATACAAGTACGCAGGATTTAGGTCAGTAACTTCAAGCGCCTCCATTATGTTGTGCGCACCATACAGGAAACGAATGTCAACAGGAACATGACCCGAACGTGATTTGAACACGCAACCTTCTGATCTGGAGTCAGACGCGCTACCATTGCGCCATCGGGTCCGACCGAACATATGACCTTGTCGTGTGTAGTCCCTGAGCGGACTCATACAAGTACGCAGGATTTAGGTCAGTAACTTCAAGCGCCTCCGTTATGTCGTGCGCACCTTACGGGAAACGAATGTCAAAAGCAACGTGACCCGAACGTGATTTGAACACGCAACCTTCTGATCTGGACTCAGACGCGCTACCATTGCGCCATCGGGTCTGACCGAACATATGACCTTGTCGTGTGTAGTCACTGAGCGGACTCATACAACTACGGAGGATTTAGGTCAGTAACTTCAAGCGCCTCCATTATGTTGTGCGCACCATACAGGAAACGAATGTCAAAAGGAACGTGACCCGAACGTGATTTGAACACGCAACCTTCTGATCTGGAGTCAGGCGCGCTACCATTGCGCCATCGGGTCCGACCGAAGATATGACCTTGTCGTGTGTAGTCACTGAGCGGACTCATGCAACTACGCAGGTTTTAGGTCAGTAACTTCAATCGCCTCCATTATGTTGTGCGCACCATACGGGAAACGAATGTCAAAAGGAACGTGACCCGGACGTGATTTGAACACGCAACCTTCTGGTCTGGAGTCAGAAGCGCTACCATTGCGCCATCGGGCCCGACCCAAGAAATGACCTTGTCGTGTGTAGTCACTGAGCGGACTCATACAAGTACGCAGGATTTAGGTCAGTAACTTCAAGCGCCTCCATTATGTTGTGCGCACCATACAGGAAACGAATGTCAACAGGAACATGACCCGAACGTGATTTGAACACGCAACCTTCTGCTCTGTAGTCAGACGCGCTACCATTGCGCCATCTTGTCCGACCGAACATATGACCTTGTCGTGTGTAGTCCCTGGGCGGACTCATACAAGTACGCAGGATTTAGGTCAGTAACTTCAAGCACCTCCGTTATGTCGTGCGCACCTTACGGGAAACGAATGTCAAAAGCAACGTGACCCGAACGTGATTTGAACACGCAACCTTCTGATCTGGAGTCAGACGCGCTACCATTGCGCCATCGGGTCCGACCGAACATATGACCTTGTCGTGTGTAGTCCCTGAGCGGACTCATACAAGTACGCAGGATTTAGGTCAGTAACTTCAAGCACCTCCGTTATGTCGTGCGCACCTTACGGGAAACGAATGTCAAAAGCAACGTGACCCGAACGTGATTTGAACACGCAACCTTCTGATCTGGAGTCAGACGCGCTACCATTGCGCCATCGGGTCCGACCGAACATATGACCTTGTCGTGTGTAGTCCCTGGGCGGACTCATACAAGTACGCAGGATTTAGGTCAGTAACTTCAAGCACCTCCGTTATGTCGTGCGCACCTTACGGGAAACGAATGTCAGAAGCAACGTGACCCGAACGTGATTTGAACACGCAACCTTCTGATCTGGAGTCAGACGCGCTACCATTGCGCCATCTTGTCCGACCGAACATATGACCTTGTCGTGTGTAGTCCCTGAGCGGACTCATACAAGTACGCAGGATTTAGGTCAGTAACTTCAAGCACCTCCGTTATGTCGTGCGCACCTTACGGGAAACGAATGTCAAAAGCAACGTGACCCGAACGTGATTTGAACACGCAACCTTCTGATCTGGAGTCAGACGCGCTACCTTTTTTTTTTTTTTTTTTTTAGCCTTTATTCCATGCTAAAACGTACACATAAAACCTCAATGGCTACTTCGCCATTCTGTAAGTTAATAGGGTGTGCCGTTTCCTAATTTTGTTCGTCTTCAGCTTGCTCTGCGGCGTCTTCACTGTGGTACTCTTCCGTACCCTCTTGTTGCTCGAAGCAGGTGCCTTTACATCGCTGTCTTTCACCAGCTGGCGTACTTGTTCCTTGCTGTGATGGTCTGCAGCAGGCTCCTAAGTCCGCTGCAAGTGATATCGTCTTCCCGTGCTGTCACCACTGTGAGCACCCATTCAAGGCTGGTGAGGAAGTGGTTCCATGGTGTCTTCGGCTTGGCTTTGCCTTCAGAAATGGCCATCCTGTACCGCCATAAGGAGTGGAGGCCGATGACCACCAGAGCGGCCGACGTGTTGTTGTCTTCGCAGCCGTCGAACACGAGGAATTTTAGAGAAAACCAGTCAATGTTGATGTCCAGACCGGTGCACGCTCTGAACTGCTCCCAAAAATCTCGTGCTCGTTTGCAGTTTACAAACACATGAAACAGGTCTTCTTCAGCGCTGCACAGGTCACACCTCACTGACCACGGGACAAAGAATCCTTTTCTCTGCAGCCAGACTTTGACCGGCAACACTTCGCAGTGGAACCTTGTGAAGAGGTCCTTCGCGCCGGATGGTACGCAGAACTTGCGTAGCCTTTTGAAGACGTTCTGGGCTTCTGTTGTGAGAAGGAACTTCCGATAGAGCGGTTCTGGTGTCACGCTGTCTACAGTATCCCAGTAGAGCTTTCTCCGTTTAACCTTGCTGAGGTAGTCCCAAGAGAACCGCATTTCAAAAAAGGCAATAGCCGCTCCGATCTCCCTGTAGAACGCCCTAGTCTCCTTTGCCCTTGCCGGATTTTCTAGTGACACTGTCCACCTATGGAGGTGATGTGCTCCAAGTGTCTGTGTGCAGCTTCTGAGGAATGGATCGTCCTGGTCCCTGAAGTAGAGGAACCTCTGAACTTTGAGCTTAATGTCGAGGTTCACAAGTCCAAATCCACCTTTGCTTGGGCTCAAGAAGAGGTTCGATTGTCGCATCTTTTCCATTGGAGAATTCCACACAAAGGTGGCACACAGTCGGTAGAACTTGTTGACCACTGCATTGTTGTATTTCGTGCATTGGGCAGTATACAGCACTGCTGGGTACAAGCAGGAATTGCATACGTACGCCTTGTTGAAGAGCGTGAGGAACCGTCCGTGCCAGGGAGTCAGCGAGTGCCTGAGCCGGTTCAATTTGGGGTTCCATACGTGTGCTGCTTGCTTTCTTAAGTCGAACTCGACTCCGAGGTACTTGTCAACCTTGTTTGTCCACTGCAAGCCAAGAAGATTGGTTGGAGTTTCTTCCCACGGTCCAAGCCAGCTGCCTAATGTCTTGCTGAGGTTGAGCTCTGCTCCGGAGTGCTTCGAGAACTCCTGAATGGTGTCTAGTGCTTGTTGGACTCCCTCAACAGTGGTGCACACTACGGTTACGTCATCGGCATACGCGAGAAGCTTGATGCTTTCCGCGCCTATCTTGAGCCCTTGAATACTTTCGTTGGAACTGATCATGCGACATAGCGGTTCCAGGTATGCGGCGAACAGAAGCGGTGAAAGTGGACACCCCTGCCTCACTGATGAATGAATCGGTATGGGTTTGCTTAACCACCCGTTCACTACTAATCTGGTGCTGATGTCTTCGTAGCAGAGCTTTATCCAGGCCATTAGGGAGCTCCCGACCTTCAGTTTTTCAAGAACCGCCAGGGGTACTGGTGACTGACTCTATCGAACGCCTGTCGCAGGTCAACCTGGAGAACGCACAGCCGGGCAGGTAGTGTTTCGGCAGCCTCGCACACCGCCCGCATCACGTGTAAGTTTCGTGCGATCGACCTGCCCTTGACTCCGTAGACTTGATGCTGACCAATGGCAGTCCGCAGGCAACCCTCTAATCTGTTATTGAGAACCTTGGCAAATATCTTGTAATCAGCGCAGAGAAGGCTGATTGGTCGAAAATCGTTAACTGTTGGAGCTTCGCTGTTCTTGGGGTTCTTTTTAGGGATAAGGACGGTGAAGGATTGACGCATTGATGGCGGAAGCAACTTTCTCGAAGCGATGTCATCGAACACCAACTTCAAGATTGGGGAGAGCAAGGTAGCGAACCTTTTATAGAATGCTGATCCAATTCCATCCGGGCCCGGAGCTTTGTTTCTTCCCAGCTTTCGGATAACTCTCTCTATCTCCCCCGTTGTTATTTCGCCGTTCGCTGCTTCTGCTACTTCTGTCTTTACTGCCGGCAAATCGAGGCCGCTTATAGCATCGGTAACGTTTGTCCCAGTTGATGACGAGAACAGACCGCGGAACTTCTCGTAGAACAGTCCTTCGATTTCCTCTTGCGATGTTGCAGTGCCGTCTGGACTGTTCAAACATGTAATGGCGTTGAACGATCCCCTTTCTCTTTCCCGTAGGAGGAATACTTTGCTGGGCGTTTCCTCACGCGACACCGCGTTTAGCCGGCTCCGAATTGCTGCACCCTTGTATCGTTTTTCCAAAATTTCAAGAAGCTGCTTTTTCACTTCTCCAATTTCCTGTGTATACCGTCCGGGGGTGTGGTCTTCCTCTGCGACTAACACACGGAGGTCTTTGGTAAGTGACCGGGCCTGTTCCCTCTCCTTGAAGCTTCTTGACTGACTATAGGATATTGCTTTGTTTTTGAAGTTTGTCTTGAAGATCTCCCACGTAACGGCGTTGATACTGTTTCCGCTCTTGTATTCTGTGATCATGTTTTCCACTTCCTGACAGAAAGTCTCTTCTTCCAGGATGCTTTCGTTGAGCTTCCACGAATAAGACCTTGCCTTGCTGATGCAACTTGTGGCCTGAGCGCTGAGATCGATGTCGACGCTGACGAGTCCGTGGTCCGAGAAAGGTACCGGCGTGACGGTGTAGTTGCAGGCCGTCTTGTCCCAGTCAGCGGAGAAATACAGGGTGTGTGCAGAAAAACGTGACCCGCATTTTTACATGTAACTCGTTGTCTACTTACCCCAGGAACTTCCGGTGGCGTACGATGTCGTATTTATGCGTGCGACAGCTACAAAAAATCCTGGTAGCCATACTCACAGTAAAAAGATTATCAGAACGCGAAAACATCGGCTTCCATGCATTAGAATAGGGCGATCATGACAGTGCATGATAGTGCATGGCGGTCTCAGGAGAGTTATCTGCAGCGCTGCTAGGGCTACTACCGATGAGCATCTATGTGAGACATCGTTTCGATTTCTGCATCGATAGTTCCCCTAGCGGTTCTTTAACACAACGCTCCTGCATCCGCCATGTTGCCCTATTCTGACGCACGGAGGCAGTAGTTTTTGTTGCTCTGTCCATTTTCTAAGCTGAGTGTGGCTCCCACAATTTTTCTGCAGATTTCGCACGCATAAATGCGCCATCGTGCGCCACCGGAAGTTCGTTAGTTGGGTAGACAATGAGCTATGTGCCTAAATGCGGGTCACGTTTTTCTGCACACACCCTGTAGATTCTGTCGAGTCTTGCATGGGACGCACCTTGCCAGTGAGTGTACCGCTGACTAGGTTCCGTTCCTACCGCAGCAACGTCGCCCAAACTGAAATCTGTCACCAGCTTCTTGAATTCCGTCACACTAGCGTCCCTCCTGAAGGGGTAGCTGCAGTCATACTTGCTGGTTACCATATTGAAGTCGCCACAGAATACAACTTTTGCCGGTGTGTCCACGAAAGCTCTCAGCTCAGAGAAGAACATTTTCCTGTCGTCCCTTATATTTGGCGCGTAGACACAAATTACTCGCGCTAACTGGTTGGCGATGAGCAGATCGACACAGGTAAATCGGCCGGTTTGGTCAAGGATGGTGTCGACGACGGTGACGATACTGTCCTTCTTCACAAATATCGCTGTCCCCGCACTGTGACCAGTGCCTGCGGAGTGGTAGCAGTAGTAGTTACGTTTAAAGAAATTAACAAGGTCCTTCTCTTGTTCCGCGGTAGAGATCTTCGTTTCCTGGAGGCAGATAATGTCTAGTTTGTGTTCCTTTATCATTTCCATGAGCCAGTGCTTTCTGTTTTGCCGAATCAGACTGAACGTGTTAAAAGTTGCCACTCTTATTTTTTTTCTTGACATGGAACGAGTTTGGAAAGCGACCGCTGGTTACTGGGTGGCCGTGAAGTGAAGGTCGTTCAGCTGTGATGCACCAGCTTCCTCCAGCGGGACCACCGGCATCGGGGCGTCCCCTTTCTTCCATCTACTTTCAAACCTTGCGTCCTTTCTCTGCTCTCTTAGATAGTCCTTTACAGTGGTGGCATGCCTCTCTGACTCTCTTTTCCTTTTCATTGAATTTTCCTCTACTTCGGCCATATCTGCGTCGCTATCT